>NW_012028718.1:251780-402188 GCF_000956235.1 Wasmannia auropunctata | reverse complement strand
GGGGGGGGGAGAGAGAGAGAGAGAGAAGAGGAGCTGGAGGAGGAAAAGGAGAAGGAGGAAGAGATATATTCGTCCTTGGATCATCCTGTGAGAAAGTTCCTGATCCCGTGTGTGTCTGCAAACCGAATTTACATATGGCACAAGGATGCATTCAGCAATTAATCCTGTGTACTAGCCACATTGGTCTTATACCGGGTGCCTCGAGTATATCATTGCTGTGCATTCGGCGCCAGTACTTTGATATCTCAGTTTGGCATTCAATTACCATGAATTTCTTTAACGTATATATATATATATATATATATATATATATAAAAGTGAATAAAATATATAACACATGGGATATCATTAATCACTCATATTGCACAGCCAGCGATATATACGATTATTATGCAGTTTGTTTGTTTTAAATAAAGATTATTTGTGAACGTAATTTAAAATTAAATAAGAAATAGAAAAACCCTGCTCTATTTCTCACACTTATCATAATTTGCGAACATTATAAAATCTTCACACGCGATAATTATCAGATACGCGATATTTTTTTTTTTTTTTTTAATTTGATCTCCGGCATCCCTAGTTTCCAGTAGTGACGACAGTTCTGTATAATCAGGATATCTTGTATAATCAAGCTTCTCACCCTCAGGTGCGCGCGTAATCGTTCGTCTGTTTCCGCCTGCGGGTGTCCTCAAGTTGGTCGCCCACAAACGCAAACAGATCTGTTTGACAGATGCTGTTGACGGATCTTAGACAGCCCCCCACGTAACTGCTATGTTGAGACAAGAGTTTATACTGGAGTCGCATTGACAGTCAATTAGGCCACTAATTAAATTCTCGAGTTAACCTCTGCACTGCCAGACCATTGCATGTACTACGTTATTGTTAACTGACTTTCTTGTCCTGCGCTGCAGTGGTCCCATTTCTTCGAGTTGGATCAAGTCAGATAAAAACAAATGCAATCGTACTAATTAATAATAATTAATAAATATCGATACCATTACGCTTACAAATGTTGAAATTGGCTTGTAGAGTTTTTATCCGTTACTTATTGGATCGTATCAACTTATTATCACAGTGTGATCCTTCTCATTCCAATTTCGTGCGCTTACGTGAATTCCTATGCTAATGATTAAATTATCCCGTCGTTCAAATCTAGTTAACTAATCTCGAGGATTCTCTTCTCTCTCTCTCTCTCTCTCTCTCTGAGCCTGGGCATCACTCCACACACCGCATGGAATGAAGAATTTCGGCTCGTTTAGCGCCGCTCCGTAGCGCGCCGGACGTATTTTCTGCCGATGCTGTACCTTATTTGCCGATAATCACGGATCTGGATAGGTCCCCCCTCTCTCCCTCCCTCCCGGGGAGACAGGGTGATGGCTATTTTAGTGGGTGGAAAATTATACGGCGGCTTCTACAGGCTCTAAAATGGGCAGCTCTTCGGTTACGAACTATAATAATCATTTCGTCGGATGGGTTAGGGAGCAGAATAAAGGAGGAGGGAGGAGGGAGGGAGGGGGGGAGGCACGAGGGACGTGGAGAAGCCGAAGGAGGCGGTCGGGACGGATACACGGGCGCATATGCCAGCCGGCTTCAAACCGTTCCGATGTGGTAGTCAACGTATTTACCGGCTCGTTAACGTCCCGTAGAGAGACGACGACATTCGTACACCTTTCGCCCTTCCCCTTTGTTGTTCCGCCTTTCCAGAGAGACCCAGGACTTCTCATATTTCCGCTCCGCTGTTCCCAATTCGCGCCTCTGATTCTCGATGTACATAGCTGAGAATAAGGTCAAGTGTCTTTAAGCTGCAGCACGTGCCGACTAAATCCTCTGGTGCTCATTTAATTCTGCGTTTTATTTTTATTTCTGAATTATTATCGGACGTTAAGTGCACGATAGTCATGTATTTTCACAAAGATGGTTCCACAGGAGCATAACATGATTTGAATTTGTTACACTGACATCTTGTCATTTAGATATTACATCTTTCACACGGACGATACTGCATAGAAAAATATTAAACTCGAAAAATGTACTTTTTTTAAGACTTAAAAAATATACACATGTCATATCTGAGTTGACAGATGCAAAACGAAGGAACTATAGTTTCGTATAGCCAATTCCATAATTTACGGACAATATAATAGCGGTCTCGCGACAGTTCCATGATATATTTCAATTCGCCTTTTTTTTTCCGCACTCTCGCACGACAATAGGGACGATTCGTCCGTTTAATCCCCGTCGATCCGCCACCGTCGACAATGTCGTGGCAGTAAGTCGGGACCGCGGTGGAGGCAGAGCGGCGGAGCTTGAATAAGAGCGACGCGCGGAAATCGGGAAAAGAGGAGGCAGCGCGCGTCGATAAAGAAGTCGAAAATTTACGACCGCGCTTGTCGCCGTCCGAGATTGCCCCGTCGTAATGTCACCGCCATTCTCAACGCCCGTACCCCGACGAATTCGTCCCGCGGGGACGTACCGGCACCGTCGCGAATATCTACGACCTTTTTATCGTCGCGCTATCGCGCCATCGTGAAATCGAAACAAACTCCTTTTCCGCGCGCGCGAGACTCCTCCCCCCCTCCCCTCACGCCGGGCTATTTCCGACTCACGCATATAGAGAAACAGGGACATTCGGTATTTCCGGCTTTATCTGCTCGCTTGATTATCGCGCCGGTTCGTTTACTTTGACGTTTATCCCCTATGATCTCCTCGCCCTTTATTACCTGAGGCCTTTGCCATCTTTTATTATTTTTCATCGTCCATTGTTGTCCTTTTCTTATTTATTTCCTTTTCCCGAATAAAATAAAATTTCGCGATTTATACGAGCATCGAGCGGAAAATTGTTGTTTTTCAAACATATATATGCCCATATTTTGCGCATGTTTTTACACTCTTATAAATCTGAGTTAAAGAGCAGCTGATCCTCTCTTGAGCGATATAATTTCGCAAGATGACAGATGAGTGATAGTATTTTGCATCGCGTATCTTATTGTTACTATTATTTTTTTTTTAAAGGCAGCTTCTCTACTACATCTTCCCCATATCTTCGCCCATTCGCCACCGATCGCGCGGAGAACGAAAGAAGATACTGGACCGAAGTTGGCGAGGGCGGACGGGGAAGCTTCGAAAGAGAGAACGAGATAGAGAGAGATTTCGGCTAGTGGACCAGGAGAAGCGAACAAGAGAAGCGACGGGACGGCAGAGGGGAGGGGAGCCGGCAAGAGAGGGACGAGGGACGACTGAAAGTGGGCAGTGTGTAATTTTGCGCCGGCTTAGGAAAACACGGCGGCCACCCGCGCGTTTCGCGAGCGACGAGGATTTAAAAATAGAAGGCCGCCGGAGGATGGCGGAGGGACGCATGCCGATCGCGCCGTCGGCCACCTTGTTCTCCATTCGGCCGTCCCTTTGTCTCCGGACGGCGAGAAGGGGAGTAAGGTCGGGGCGAGAGGCGAAAGCGGGCCTCGCCACTTTGCATCTCGGCGCGACTTAGGGCTCTCGATCGTACGGAAGTGCGAATTGAAGATGCTCGAAGGAAAGGGTGAGAATCGACGACTGTGTGCAGAGACGATATTTCTTTTACGGATTAATTCTGTCCTTTGCTATTTATCGTTATGAGATATCGTTTTTGATATTCTTTTGTGTTTCTTTGACGAGTAATGTGGAAAAGGAACATCGGATATCTGACATTGTTACATTTAGAATATAATTAAAAGATTTACACAAACTTTGAAGATAAGTTCTATGCACTAAAACGATTTAAAAAAAGGCTGTACAAAAGGGAGTTCTGAAAGACGTTACGCAGATAAAAAAAACCACTTAAAAATAAAATTGCGTAACTCTTTTACCGTTTAAAGTAAATATAATAAGTTTTAAGTAGTAATATAATAAGTTTTAAGTATTAAGAAAGATGTTCAATGCATTCTTCTTGAGAATCAAGCTTCTAGCATATTCTAGCATGAATTGCTGCACACGATAAAAAAATATCAGGAATATTTTGCACCGTTGCGTAGCCGTAAAAAATTGTCGAATTAACGAGATTGAACATACTAGCTTTCAAAAATAAATTTGTACCATAAAAATCCGCAATAAATTTAAATCTTGTAAATGTGAGAACCATCATGCCGAGCCTTGTAACTCTGTCTCCAGTTACCATTGTAACTCAACTTTGAAAAACTGTATCTCTATAATGAACCTTTTTTTTTATTGTTTTGTTGCGTAAAACTCATCCTTAAAGTTTATACGGACCTTTCGGTTAAGTCCTGTACGTAAACGAATCAGAAGTAAACTTTCGGCTATCGATAGAGCATGATGTTTTAAATACAAATTAAATAATACCTATCACTGGCTGGGATTTTATCATTTTAAATCTTAATAATCGAATGACAGAATAACATAAAATTCTTCATAAATATGTATATACATCGATTTTTAATCCTCACGCAATGACTTTCTGGTTGTGATTTTTTTTTTCGTTTAGAGAGATACAATGCATGCTAATATTAAGAATTTTATTGCACCTGCAACTTATTATCTCTAATTTTTATCAGAGTATCTCGAAAATCTTTTATAATTATAAATACTATTATACTAGGAATTATATTTTGCATCGTATAAAAATTATGTCAGGAAATATCATGAAGTTTTCTGTGAATATACCATCAGTTCAAGATAAACTACTATAAAACCACTATAAAATCCTTCTGCTAATTAAATGATTATAGATAATGCGCGCACGTATGCAGTAAACAGCAGTTCTCTGAAGGAGAGCATCCCGGTTCTTTAGCTTCTGCGGCATAATCGTTTCCCTCCGTTTTCAACGACGAGAAAAGACCCTCCAAGATCTCCTGCCAGGATCCTACCGCGTTTTGTTCTTATCCTCCTTATCAGCCGCGCCGGTCGGCGGATGAAAAACTTCTTATCACGCGCTGAAATCTTCCTGAAGAAACCGCGCGGCACGCCCTTACCACCCTGCTACCATCTCTATTCCTCGCGGAATAAATCCAATCTTATCTTTTTTCCTCCTACTGTATTCTCCTCCTCCTATCGCGCAGAAATCTTTTATGTTTCGTAACGTTGCTACTTTACATTGTTGAATCAACTTTATCTTTGATCAAAATTAATTTAGACGGAATATATGATCGTATTATATAGATAAAATTTATCGGGAGTATTTGATTTTGTTTATTATATATAATATCTTTTAAATATTTTATATGTATAATCGCGAGCGTTACGTGTATAGAGTAGTAAATTTACATCGAATTTTTGTACGCTATTCTATTTCCAATCTGGGAATCATTCTATGCAAATTCTACGATTTTGCTCGCATAGAAATCGATTCGTGAAAAATTGAGTGTAAAAATGGAAAGGATGTGCCAAACTAGGTAATTCAGTTTTATTGCTTATGTACATAATGAATCAATTAGGTCCGCAATCATCCAAAGTTACAACAATCATTCAACAATAAACGCGTATATCACGTTAACCGCTCTATTCAGCTCGTCCGTATAATCAAGTTAAATCTCGACATTGCAAACACGCCCGAGATCTCAGTTTCGCGGACAGATTTAGTTCGCGCCACGGCCTCACTATCTCTCTGTCTTCCTCTCCCTCCCTCCCTCCCTCCCTGTCTCTCTTCCTCTCTCTCTCTCTCTCTTGATCGTTCCTTTTTCGTATTCTCCCTTAGCCGCGGTGGACCAGGTAACCAGATACGGCGACGGCGGCACGCCGTTGGTGCCCAAAAGGGACCCCCAGGGAGCCGATAGCGCGGTGGGTCCGTATACTGCGCGCTGCTGCCCAAAAAGGGCCCTTGATGCGCTCGCTCGGGATAGAGACCTCGCCGTCGTCATCGTGTCCCGGTCATCTTACCGTCGACCACTCGATCGATATTCCTCTGCTCATCGATTCCTCCCTTAAGAACAAAGCGGGAACTATCGGCCCACGAACCACGGTTTGTCCCTTTGTAAGCATGTAACTTGGAATTGCTGCTAGCTACCAGGATCACCTACAACTTCCTCCTACTATCCGTCACCACCCATCTTGGATACCGTCGATCTTCGTCCTCAGACGCTCGTGCTTCCCTTCACAAATCTCCATGTCGATTAGACACTGTTATACCGCCACGGGGATCGTCCGAAATTGATTTCTAGTTCTGCATTCCGAATTAAAAGGCACTTTGGAATTCTAAATGTAAAATGTTTCTGTGGCTCTTACGTCTCATCTGTACATAATGTGTGCAATTTTAATAACTAATAATAACGTCTACAATTTATTGTAATAAAATTTTTATCAATAATTATTAAAGCAAAAGAAAAAATAGACAAGTGTGATCTATAAAAAGCGAAGAGAATTACTTAAACTTTAATTAACTCTATATTGTTTGTACTGCAGGTACAATTCTGTCGATATCAATTAGCTGATTGCATCATTCATTTTGAAATTCCTTCGTGTACAAAACCTTATAGTTTTATGCCTTCTGCTAATGGACAATTCGCAGACAGTGTTCTGGTCGTCATGCAATTTCACGATCGCCTTGTTACGCGATCTACATCGGAAGACGAGGAAACGTATTATGCGCGCTTTCGCCGACGTATTACGAGGTGCGGCGGGTAGTATCGATCGATTTCGGGCGTATTCTCGGGGGCCATCGCGCGCTCTTCCGTGTAACGCGCGGAATCAAACTTCCTCCATTATAACTAGACCGTCTAAGTGTGATGGAGAATTGTTCTACTGTAGCACCGCGATACAAAATCGATAACGTTGGCGCGGGATAGTCTCTCGTAAGAATAGCGACGACGTCTGACTACAGACGAGCAAGTTCCACTTCCGACGCGGTAATGCGGCCTCCCGATCGAGAGTGCGAAATACGAGAATGGGAACGTATGACATCTCGCAATCTACGCGTGTCACAAGCAGTATATCTGCTTACACAAACTTGGCAAGTGAGGTACCAACTGTTCGGGCTGATATAATAAACTCATTATATATTTTCGAGGGCACTAGGAAAACTAGTGTAACGCGATTTAATTTCTGTGGCGAGTTTAGTTCTCCAAAAGGAGAGTATGAATTTTTTGTGTGAGAAAAGTAAATTTAATGCTTTGAAAGCTCTTGCATTTTTAAAGAAAACATTATAAAAGTTTGATGTAACAATGTAATCTGAAAAAATGTTTCTGTTTTTAGAAGATTAAAACTGAAAAGTAGAAAGTGATAAATAAAATATAAGATATAAAAATAAATAGAAATAACATGTTAAATAAAAATTAATATATTTATAATATTTTATATTTGCTGATAAACGTATATAGGTACCTATATATATTCGTATAAAAAGTATCATTATCATATTAACAATTATTCAATATCAATTATATTATTATAAAAGTAAAATGGTAATTATAAATATATTAATTGTATTGTAGATATTATATATGATGTAATATTGAGATTTACAGATTCATATATATAATACCTATTATGTTTTTAAAATGTATTATAACTTAAACATTTTAATTTTAATCTCAAGAAATTCTCATGCCTACATTATATCTCTTAATTATTTCAATGATTCATTTCTTGATCCTTGCTAAAGTTTTTTCTTCCTTCCCGTACTTTGCTGTACTTGACATGCATTACAAATGATTCGTATAACAGCATTTCTCCCAACGCGATTATAGCGTGCTCCCTTTCCAAGAGATTCAAGATTCCAGCTAGAAAATACGGTATATAATTCATTCGACACTGGAAGTGTTATTGCATGTACGGCAATATACAAAGTCAATAATCTGGTCTTGTCTGCGGCAAAATTATGAATAAATTAAACGCAATGTTTTTGCGTTAGTTCGGTGAACTCGGGGAATGGCAGACTGCACGATCAACCAGGCGAATCTAGAAACAACGTCCCGGTTGGCAGATAAAAAAAGACAACACTCGGCAGAATATGATACGCGATCAGTGTTTCAGATCTGGAAATATTGCTCACAACAAGAGAAACGCCATCGTCGAAATGTAAACGCGTAATCGGTGCTTTAGATCGCGAAGCGTCCCTCGACAAAAATTAACTCGCATGTTTTCGTGATAATTTGTAAATTCAAAAATACGCACTTCAATCGAAATCAAAGCACGCGGGTGGAAATTTTAAAAAACAGCACAAATGGGAAAAAATAAATACGAAATCAAATAATACGGGAAAAAAGCAAGAAGAAAGTCGAATATTATTACAGTGAGACTGATATAAAATAATCGGAACTTCTGGTCAGTAATAATATTTCAATAACTTTGTAATGATGTCTTTATAAATAATATATGTATTTTTATTTTATTTCAACACATTATAGTTATATTTCATTGTTATATTCTCAGTATTTTCACCATTCTCGCCGACGCGACGCCGCGATGTTCCAACGCAAATGTCGTGTGTTTATGTAAGTACGTATATACGAATGTAAGGTGATTGATCGTATCTCGGGCATAAACGTGACACTGAGCCAATAATCCAGAAGATGAAAACATTATTCGCCGGGGGGAAAAAAATGCGAACCTGGGTGATTTATAATTTACGATTTCTTCGATGATTTCTTCCGGCCATAAACGGGCGTAAGGCGCTATGAATATTTCATTGTGTATACGTTGCGCCAGCAGGTTCGTTGCTGGATTCTCATTTGTATCGCGCTTAATTCCATTACAATCCCCCTTTCCTACTGCTGCCCTACTCTCCCGTGGTCCTCTCTTCCCCCTTAGTCTCTTTCCCTGGCGAGGCTCGAGCCTGATGTTGTTTAGCATCGTTCTCTCTCTCTCTCTCTCTCTTTTTCTCTACCCCTCAGGCATATTTGCATGCATTTGCATAAGTACAATTGAATATGCCTCTTTAACCCATCCCCTTTCCTTACTTGTATGCATTAAACAGACATTTTTCTAAGCACTCAATAGCGGCGACGTAGGAAACGCATTATTCGCCTAGAAAAGCCATCGCATTTCACGCGGCCTCTGTCCTTTTGACGCTCTCGTTGTAATTTCAGATCATGATTATCCCGAGCATCCTGAATTCAGTATCCAATTTCACTTTTGTCTCGGTACGTTATTTAACTTGCCACATTTCGATCATAACTGTAATTTTTCTTTAAATTCCGCGATTTAATTATGAATCTTTTTTAATCACAGAGCTCGCGAAATCGCGAGGGGAATTCAAATATAAAACTAACTACGTGAAATGTTCAGATTAATAAGATATTCAGGATTGGGCTGGACGATGTACAAATGAAATAAAAATGACATTTTTCCCCACATTTTTACTTAATGAAAATTTAAATGAAAACATAAGTCCAATAGCACAATGCAAGATTAAGGGGAAGCCTGATTTAGCACGCTGAAAAATTAGGTGACTTTTGGAAGGTTTTTTTAGGAAACTATACAATCAATCCTTTTGAACTTTATAGGGTAATTTTTTATACTATTGAACTAACAAAAAAATATTTTTTTGCCAGAAAAAAGTATTTATTATGCAAGTAATAATAACTTATTATTCGGCGCGTCGGCGGATGGCATGCAGCTGTGTAACATCGCTTGTATTTGTCTAAAATAAAAAGATCCACAAAGATTATTGTTTATTAAGAGTTTACACATTAACTAAACCTATTTTTAAAGAAAATAATGCGAAATTGTGAAAATTGCAACATTTGGAAAAAGAAGGTAACGATTTTGACAAAAAAATTTTTTGTGTTAAAATGCAATAAAAATTATTTAATTAATTAATATTATTATAAACTGTGGTTCAAGTTATTGGGGAAGTATTTGCGCACATGTGTGCAAAGGCTCAAGTCAATCGAACGAATAGTTTTTGAGTTACCTTGCATGCCGCCAAACACCATCATCGCCGAATAAATGTTATTATTACTTGCATAATAAATACTTTTTTCGGCAGAAAAATATTTTTTTGTTAAGTTCAATAGTATAAGAAATTACCCTATAAAGTTCAAAAGGATTGGTTGAATAGTTTCCAAAAAAAAATTCTAAAAAGTCACCTAATTTTTCAACGTGCTAAACCAGGCTCCCCCTCAACAGAAAGCTGATTATAACGGTTATCTTTGAACTTATCACATTTTCTACATATATTTTTCTTTATTACTTTACATTTTAATTACGATTTGAAGAAATGTGAAATTATTTATCACACAGAATACGCACGCGTGCACACACACACACACACACACACACACACACACACACACATTTTGTACAAAGTAAGCAACATACATGTAATACATATTAACATATTTAAGAGTTTGAATTTAAAATACAAAAATAATATGTGTAATAAGTATATTCCGCGTTTAGATAAAAATTCTAGATGCTACATAGGAATGTAACAAGAAGCCGGAAATCGCTAAACATCATTCTTAACTACAGTCATCGCTACACCGTTCACACCATAGTCTTTGAACTGTACCACACGTTATCGAAATTTCTTGGAATCTCTGGTTAGAAGCTATATATATCTATATTAGGGTGGCCTCAAGCCTGAAATTTTGAACATGCTTGAAATACCTAAAATATTAAAGCGAAATACTCTCATCGCTGAAAGTTTCAGTGGTGTTGGCACAATACCGAGAAGAACACAGATTTTCGTGCTCGCAATTTAATTGGATATGACGTTAATTTAATTCGCCCGTATTCCAATTTTAACACGTAGCATTTTAACCATGATTTATAATATATCAGGAAATATTTTAATAATAGTTTCCTTGGAATCACGTTAATATGTAAACTCCTTTCATTACAGAAATTTCGAAATAACGACTGTTTTGAAAACGATTGAACATTGGCGAATTAACGTCCAAGAACGTCAATGAATACTAGAATCTTATTCTTTAGTTAATTACAACTGAATGTCGCTTCTGTAACAATAGCTCTCACAAGAAAGCTGATAGAAAATTGAACCGTTTCAGTGAATTAAGCTTCATGAAGAGGAGCTAAATGCAAAAGGGAACTTTATCCTTTAGTTAATTTCGATTGGATTTCGCTTCTACGAAATTTAAATTTGTCGTTTAATTATCAGGATAATCAATGTTAGAATGTAAACAGTTGCAGGTGGCTTCCAATTTGTTAAAGTATACTTCTATATTAACGTTATTGGAAAGCCTATCATTGCAGTAAATCTAAATAACGTATTAGACATTACATTGAGATATTTTCCATTATCCACAATATGTGAATATTTTTAATATAGGTACACAAACTGTGATAATGAAAAATATTTCAATTTAATATCTAATGTATAATAATATCCAATTATGCGTTTAATAAAATAAATTTCTTTTTCAAAGAAACGTAAAATATACATATATTATAATATAAATTAATTACAGATCAGTAAATCTTTTTTTTTTACAATCATCAGTGCAGAAGAAAATATAAATAAGTACCTTGACATTGCGTTATTTTAACAAGAAATGAGTTACTTCTTAAACGAGCGATCATACCAGTAAGTAAATCAGAAGCGCACGTATGCAGCAACAAAGACCTCACTAGATTGCCTCAATTACTCTTTTCATCATAACGAGGGTGTCGGCGAGCACGGTGCCTCGCGAACGAGTTAATCGCGAAGAGCCCCGAGGGGATTGTCGGGCTATCACGGTGATAGGCTCGTTTCAAGTTCGCGACGTCGATGAGATCGCGCCTATGGGCGCCGATTTAGCCTTAACGTGGCTTTAGTCGCTTAAAAAGTCATTTGCAACCGTGCGCCAGCGAATGACTACTTAAGTTTGTGACTACCGAACGAGCGCGTGAGCGCGAGATCGTCTCGCGGTGATCCTCATACGAGAGAGACGAGAGGCGATTTCTCGCAAGGAAAAGGAGAAAAATAACTCTTTTATCGTCGCGCGACCGACGACGGTCGCCTTTAATCCGCAAAACGATCTCTTATGATTCGTGCCGCCGGTTACGGCTGTATTTCGGTTAAAACGCCGTTGACCGTAAAAATTATACGAGAAAAGATAAAGATGTTATCATACCCGTGTCCTCCGTGCGCGTGAGGTGCGAGCCAGACGATGGCGATGAGGAGGAGGACGAAGATAAACGACGCGAGGAGGACAGGGAGCCGACAGTGCTGCGCGAGATTACGCTTTTACGAATTTGCCTCTTATGCACTACAAACTGGTTTACGGTCTCTTCGACCTACGACGATGTCAAGAACGACGGACATATGCCCCCCCCCCCTCCCTCCTCCGTCTCCCGCTCATAGCGGGGGAACGAGGAATTAACTTGTGGATCGTGGAACGATTGTCGCAGCTCGATCTCAACTTTACTTTCGGCGAAACCGCGGGAAATTTCTACACCGGCGAATGCGGAAATATCCCACTTTCTCGTGTATATGCGAGACTAGGAGCAGATTTGTATGGAAATTGATGTAATGAAACTTAAGCTCCTCAGGAAACCGCAAATTTGTCATGGGCGAAATAATAAGATTCAACGGGATACATGTCAATTTATTTATCTCTGTTATGCATGTTATGTTACTTAAATATTTGCCATTCTCTGAATAAGACTATATATTATGATATATCGTAGAATGGATAAGATTTAAAGGCTTTACGCTTTAATATTAACGCTTAACGCCTTTTAATATTATTAATAGTGAAATGTCACATTAATCTAAGATATTACCTAAACTTAAATCTCTTGTTTATTAGTCATCATTGTCATCAAAGACTAAATGGATTTTATACATTTGGTCAATGAAAAAGAACTAATTCCATTCAAATGGACTAAAGGAACAGCAATAGTTTCTACTTTGAACAGCTTGTAGAAGCTTACGCCTCGCGTCAATCGTCTTCTCCCTTGTCGTTTAATCGCGCGAACGCCATCAAGACATCGGAGTCGGGCGCACCGGAGAACTTAATAAAGCATTGAGGGGAGGGGGAGTCTCGCGAGGGGGAGCGTGTCTGCGCGCGTTGCGCGACGTAGGCAAATAATAATGCTTTTACGAGGGGGCGCCCATTAGGTTCTCTTGACACCGGAGAGCGCCGCCGACGTGGGTGTGCCCACGGCCGACTGACTCGCCTTCTCCGTGGGACATTGTTGTGCATTCCTCGGACATTGGCCGCGCGATGCCCGCGAGAATTGGCGTCTGGAACAATTCCAGAACGGCGAGCTCACGTTGCACCCCGCGCCGAAGACAAAGGCCTATTCGGGACGTATGGTTGCGCGCATTTTCTATTAGGCCGCCTAGGTCCAGGAGATTCAGAAAATGTAGTTTCGAGTTTCGGGACAGATGAGCGTGACGAGAAAGGTATTAATTTCTGATTTGTTACAACATGCACTTCTGTCAGAATAAATTTGTCCGAGTTAAGTTGGCGGTAATTTAACTTGACGTTCTTCAAACTATTTGCTCAAGTATCATATTGACACTATTAAAATAATGATTGATAATTAGCAAATTTTAGTCTCTTATTTATCTTCATATCATTACACGTGAAACGATAACATCATATTTAGATTATTATTAGCTTATAAGTTAATTTTTAAATTTTGATAATGCACATTTTATAAAATTTATTTATGTAACATTAAATTATTTTATTAATGGGAAGTGACGAAAATTTTTGTAAATTTTGAAAGACCATCTAGCGAAAATTGCTAGCTAAGTAATTGCGGCTTGTATAAATTTTTGTATTTTTACTTTTATAAATTCTGAAATATTACATATAATTTAAGAAGGAAAACATTTCCCTCTCTCTCTCTCTCTCACTCAAAACAAATTAAAGAAAACCAACCTTAATTGAGATATTTTAATCATAAAATTTGTAAGGTAAAATATTAGTGTCGCGATATATTGCGAATGTAACTTTCTACCAGCGCAGCGCCAGCGGCTGCGAGTCGAGGTGAGTTCTCGCGCTCGCCTTCAAATAACGACCGTAATGTTCGCGTAGTCACGGCGGCGTGGCAGAAAACGAACAGTCGCGCTCGTTAGCGGATACGAGTCCGTGAAATCTGCATGAGGATTCTTGGCTCAGGCGGAAACAGGAATAAATGTTTAAATATCAGAAGAGTCGCACGGCGCGCGCGCGTCCGCAAGAAGCGTTCCTTTATAATCCTGAGCGACAAGAACCGGACATTTATGCGCGTCGTCCTTTCTTGCGTCCGGTTTTTGGTTAAAAATTGATAACAAAGGATGCATGTAAACTTCTTCGTCGGCTTAGAGACGCGCTAAATACACGGCCCTGTTCTCGTTCGGGGCACATGACGAATTTTATAAACATGAGGAACTCGCGTAACAATGGGGTGTAGACGTGTGCGACCACTGAATAAATAAAGTCACCCGAACCATGGCGGTTATTGCGTTGGATACGAGACAATTGTTGTAAGTACCGGCGCGGGCGCCCCGATCTTCTTTTATCGCTGTAACGCGACAAAATATAGATACAGACGCCTGCTCCACCGTGATCCTCGTGTCATGCGTTAGTCTTTCGTATCGCGTCACGAAATGCATAGATATCGATTTTATTTAAATTATTCACGTGCTATGCTACGTGAAAAGATAACTCATAGATACATTTCTCGGGTCACACCAATATCTTTTTCTAGGGTGATGATTTTCTGGAGTGATGAAAGAAAATTGACAGATTAGATTGATATCATCATTATGATTATAATTTAAATACGTAAAACAACAAATTTTTCAATTGAAATTAATAAGTATCATTTTCTAATAATATTATGGTAATGGCCGTCAGAATCTTTTTGTAAATTGTCATTGAAAAATTAATTTTTATAGTAAGTTTGTTTATTCTTGAAGTTAGTAACAAATGTAATTTCTGATGAGTTTTATATTTATATAATTAATTTGATATCTGTTAATTTTAGATATATTGTTCACTCACGTAAATTATTTATTTTTATATTCTTTTGTACTCTTCTATTTTCCTTTTTATTTATCTTGGAGTTATTATATGTCGACGTCATAAATCATTTATTTCCGCCATTTCACGACGTTTGCCACAACCTTGTCGTTCTTTTGCTTGAAGATACAAATATAGTACGTTTCGTAATACCAAAGGCCATATCGTGGAAGTAATACCGTAATAGTCGAACGAGACTAAAAACTGCTGCTGTGAGCATTTATACTTGTATTGTTTAGCAAAATCCTATTGAATATTTAATTATATTGTGTGAGAAAAGACATTAAAGAGAAACTGTCTAAACGTTTAGTGAACAATAATAGCGCCTAAGGGAAGTATTCGTTCTCCAGATAAAAAATTAACATAAATTTATAAACTTTTTGATCTGATTTTAATCGTACGTATTTGGAGGACGGATATTTCCCTTAGACGCTATTGTTCATTTAAACATACGGATGAACAGGGAGAGTGCGCGCGCAATAATCGTAGCGGAAAATGGAAATGCTATGAATGTCGAAGCCCTATTTTTATCGGAGTCGTAAGCGGAGCCGTCTCGGCGATACGTTCCCCGGTTCTTTTTTTCCTCTCCGAGGCTCTACCCGCAGGAGCCGATATTGGAAAAATAATTATATCGTCCAGTTTGGGAGAAAAAGACTATAAAAACATTTTCAGGAGATCGTTGAACCGGCGTAACGCGGCATATAAATAATCGGAATAATCCGGAAGCTTCCAAAATACAGCCATCAATATCGGGCAAAGCCGGATCGTAGATATGACAGAGCGCGGGGCACTGTTCAATAATTCATATCATCCAATTGAAAAGCGTACCGCGGTTCCGACGCCATTCACCTTAATGCCGACACCCCGTATATGAAGACTGAAATAAAACCCGAAAGACAGGGCGAATACCCGTGCATGCGAAAGTCGATCTATATGAGGACTGATATACCTATATGAAATACCGACGGTCTTTGAGCAATTTCACTTTGTCCTTCAAACGCATACATGATTTAGGAGTCATCACGTTCAATATATTAGATATGAAAAAAATTATTTATAATAAAATATAATAAAAATCAATTGTAAATCACTTATTAATAATTATCAAACAATGATTTGAAGCGTCCGTTGAAGCTTGCCGAGTTTTGTTGAGTTTGAGCGCACAGAAGAAAAGTTATACAATAACACAACATTATTTAACGTGAGAGTTAATATAGCTGAAATAAAATAAATTTCCTTTTCGCAAGGCTCCCTAAAATTAGGGGCGCACGTCAGAGGTGCGCGGGTCGGCCCATAAAGCAAACGTAAATATGCGTGACGAAGCGCGTCGTAACGAGGAGCGAGGAACCGGCGTAGAGGAGCCGCATAGGTGTGTGTAGGAGGCGGCAGGTAGGCAATCTCCTTCGGTGGAAGCTCGCAGGAGGCCGGGGTAAGCGAGCGAACGAGAGGCAAGAATGGCAAGATCAAGAAGAACGGCGAAGGCGCGAGAGGGATGGAAGGAAACAAGGACCGGACCGCGAGCGGCCGTCAGATTAAAATGTTATTCGCCGCGGGCGGTCTTATCAAACGGGCCCCGTTGCACCGACGCGGGCCCACCGCGGACCGCTACGCGAATAACGATTTCACTTTTTGTCGAGTCCCGTCTCTTTCTTCTCGTGCGCGCGTCGGTTTCTGCGTCGCGAACGCGCTTGGCCGAAATGCGTAATCAAATTAGCGAATATCAACTAGTATCGAACGTACGATATATCTATTTGTTAAATCATTAAAACGTGAAAGCAGGATAAAATAAATTATTTTTCGCATTATTATATCTTTTGCAATAAATAGCATGTCGCTCATTGATTGAATATTAATTTTTAAGCAGAAATTTGCACGCAATCTCTCTCTCTCTCTCTCTCTCTCTTTCTGTCTTACAATTAGATTAGTTTAGTATAAAATATATCTTTATATATATTTTAGAATTAAATAATATGTTGGTATTTCTTCAATACAAAACTGCAGTATATTTAGCTTACTTCGTCAAATGAAAGGAATACCTAATGAGAGAGAAAAGAAAACTGTTCAATTAGCGATGCACTTCAAATACACTCCGATATGCATGTGACGAGAAATGAATAGAAAATTGAATAATGTAAAGTCTAAATTAATAATTTAAATAAGAGAAACTTATGTGAAACAAGTAAATTATGTAAATCTATATCGATGCATATAATCTATATGCAATACATGTATTGATAGATTAAAATAATTATATTAATGACTAAAATATTTAAAAGTTTCTAGTTTAATTTAATCTATGATCTTAATTTCAATAGTTCATTGAAAATTATCAATTTGAAATAAAAGGATATACTTTTATAAAATGTATTTCACGATATTTGAATGTGAATAATTAAAAAAAAAAAAAATTTTTGGTTCTAAAAAATAAAAAAAAAATTATATTTTTAACAAAATTTTTTTCTAAAAAAAATTTTGTAAAAATGTCAAATATTATCATAATTTTACTAAAACTAGCTGTTTTGCTTCAAAAATAGATTATTGTTATTTCAGGCGATATGTTTATTAAGTTTACTCTATAGCTATTTATTTCTTCATTCATTCAGATAATATCGAGCATACGTGACTACGAATTATTTTTTCAATTTTCTTTTCGTAGATGGAATATGGTGATTTGCCCCGTTAACGACAGTGCTTATTCTCGAAGTTATACGTAGACGACGATCGAAATTGGAGTGATGGCAGCGTCTATTCCCGCGACTGACGAGGTATTTACCCGTTGTCACTCAATTAACGTACGGTCAACACCGACACACGCGTGTCCATGTCGCCGAAACAATGGGGGCCCATTAAATCGCCAGCGGGTTTTGGTGTTGCGCATGTTTAGCTGGCGACCGGGGAAGTAAATATCATTTTCCCAATCGTGTAAAAGTGCACTCTCTCTCGTGCAATTTCGCCGCGCGCACGGTTGCATCCGATTACTCCTGTGTATGTACGCTAGATTTGTATGTGCCCGATCGCATATCAATACGGAATTGCGCACGATCGATCGCTACGCTCGTAAAGGAGATGATGCGCACCGATTTATGTGAGAATTTTCATCAAAATATGCGACAATCGCCATGTTCATGGATCTTCCGCCCGCGGGAAATACATAATTTGTAATGAAAAAATTGGTAGGTGTTCGAATAATTAAAAATACATCCAAAAAACGAACATTAAATTAATCAGTAAAATTTTAATGGAGAAACAATGTCATAATTCAAAATTACTTGGAAATTAATTAATATATAATATTTTTTAAACTCTTTACAGTTTAAATTATTTTTTATAATTTGCAAAGATCAATTATTTTGTCTTTAATTTAATTCAATTAGTATGGAGAGAGAAAGAGAGAGAGAGAGAGAGAGAGAGAGAGAGAGAAGGAAAAAAGAGATCCAATAAAAATCAAAGATTTTTAATATTTAGAAAGCAATTTAGAGATTTTAATAATATAATTGCGGATTACAATTATGCATTGATTTGAATGCTTATAGAAAATATATTATATGTAAGACAAAATTGCAAAGTATCATGTTGAAATCCGACCATAGAATTGCAAAGAATTAATATTAAAATTATTATATATTCATTTACAATGTATTTACATATTTCCCAATTGTACATATTATTACGTTTTCCCATCAATGCATCATATTTGGAAATTACAACGAAAAAAACTTCGATGAAGAGAAAATTTAAAACTTTAAAAATATTATTATTAAAATAATTTCTTTTCATCCATGGGGGATTTCCTTAGTTTTCGATTATTCTATTAGTTTTAAAAGCAATATTAATTAATTAATGCAATTTACATGCATTCTAGTTTTTGTAAAAAATATTCTGGTTTACATAACAGAAGAATAGAATATTTATTTTCTTCAGCATACACATAAGCCAGAGGAAGGGGATTTGGTTTACAATTTAAAATCTTGACTCACTCATCTATCTATTCGTTTACTAAATAATAAATTCGACCTATTCTATATCTATACCTTTCTTTATAATCTTTGTTTAGTCTACGCTCTTCACTCTTCATTCCTTTATCTTCCTATCTTTACATTTATACATTTAATATTTTAATACGTTCTTTAATTTTATATTTCCTTATTGTATTTATATGTATACTAACATTTACTTGTACCTCTTCACTTATTTCTATTCTAAATGAATATAGCCAACTAACTCACTACTCTGATTTATATAAATTTTATTTAGAGATTATCAAGATTGATAATCCAGAAGAAACTATGCATATCTCTCTCTCTCTCTCTCATTTATAATTTTGATAAAAAATACCTCTTCGAAATAGGATTTGTCTCTCCAATTAAATAACGTTAATAAGATTTAACTGATAGGTAATATCGTTTTAATTATACGATTTGTTAATTCATCTTCACTCATATGATTAATACTTGTTTATAGCATAAAGTGGGCAATGGTTTATGCAAGCTGCAGAACGAATCATTATTTTCTCATTGAATGAGCATGAAATTTGCGCTGCGCCAAATTAAATTAAATTAAATGTCGGTAATATGTTGAATAATTTTAACTGTATTCATCGATGCATAAAAAAATCAAGGATACTCATGTATTAAATCGCACCAGATATTCTCGTATGACAAATATACCGCTCTTCATGTGACATGATTCAATTTTCTACACATTTTCCAGCTTTACAGCTTTAAAATTAATAATTATTAATGAAGAAGAGAGAGAGAGAGAGAATCTTACTCGTTATAGGATGAAAGAGGAACGTAAGGAGGTTACTGCTTGTATAGGAACGTGTAATCCGGCTTAACAAATCCTCTTAGAGACTCCTATCCGAACTATGGAAGCGAGCGTAATGTTAATTCCTCCTGTTAAACAGGTGATAGGTGCGTTAATATTCGTTTACGGCAAGCCGACGCAACGATATCGCCCCGGGGTCTTTCTTAACTTTAAATTACACGGCCTTTGCGTGGGTGTGCTCCTTTTAAGAGCGAAAACGAATGCTACTGCGTTTGAAGTTTCCGTTAAACGTTTGATCGCCTCATTAGGCAACTTCGAGGATACGTTAATAACAATTTGTAACGTAGCGCCAAGTACGTCTTCCGCGTTATCTTCCAAGGCTAATATTCTCTTCCGTTCGTATGATTTAATGCGTCGTCGCGAGGAATAATAATCATGCAATAACAGCGTGCGAAACTTATAACGTAGCTTAGAAAATATATAATTTATAATTGTATAATTTAATTGACAGTCATTAATTTAATTCAGGTCTCTGCTGTAGCTTTAATCTTGTGCATCAATTAATTAACATAATTTTAAAATGTAGCCTTTATTGTGTAGTTATAATATACGTTAAAAATATATATTATATCTAAAACATGTTTTTAAGAATAATATAAATCGACAAAAATGTAATATAATAAAATACATAATAAAGCCAAGCTAATTTTATTATAAAATAATTGTAAAATTTTGTATAAAAATGACAAAAATTAATATTTGCTAATTACTTGCTAATTATTGCGACTTCAATTAATTATAAATTTCCTATATCACATAATATTCTTTTTATAATGAAATATATTTATCTATAATTGTCAGAATTAATTTTTACGACAAGTTTGTTACTTATTTCTATGAGAATCGATGAAAGGAATTTGGATGTTTGAAAGTTACGCGCTCGCTTCAATCCTCGCATTTGTGAAATTTGAAAACTTGGTGCAAGCAAAATCGCGTTTCTTAGTGGAGCGATGGGGATGGGGGAAACGCTGGGGAATAGGAAAGAAGGTCAGAGGTGGTCAAAGGTTTACGCTACGTTCCTCCTCGCTTCCCACGTCCTACCACATTGGGACCGTCTCTACTTATCCTCACCTCGGGATGTTCCTCTTTGAACCTCGTCTCATCTGCAAGCTCATCAAGCAATTTGTTACTCTCGGAGGGTCTTTAACGCTACCTCCTTTCCATCTATCCCTCGTTTACGCTCTCCGCAAATATATCGCGCAACCGGGGGCTTTCAAACTGGTTCGTACCGTTTAATGAAATTCCTGACAATTTATTAATCAGTTAACAGTTTCCGATTAGTTCGCCTTCGATGCGGGAAACGGAATTTAAAATTTGTCTCCGCGCACCAGTGCGACAAAGTTGAGCGAACTGTAAGGATATATATAATCAAAAAAACGCACCGAGAGGAGGATTAAAAGTACACGAACGAGGCGATAGATTGAGAGTATAAAAAAGGGGTAATAAAGTGACAAAATGGAGGGGTGAATTCGAGGGCGAGACTGGCAATTTGCTTTGAAATCCTCCCATAGTTAACTTTTTCTCTCATCCTTCCATTCTCGTGTGTCTAGCGCTATTTTCCTCTTTTTCTTTTCCACTTATGCGTATGGCACATTGTTCAGCACACCTATTTTACCTCCTTTTTTGTGGTTTATTTTAATGTATGTAATAATATTCATCAGTTAGATTTTTTTAAATACTATGAGAAAATATTCGTCATGTTTGTGCAATTTATAATTATATTAAAAATATCTACCTAGGTATAAAAAAAATCTGTTGATGGAAAAAATGACGCAATTACTTTCTTCTAAGATTTAAAAAGAGAAACTTTATATTCAGAAATTAAAACATAACTCACGAAACTATTAAATTATTGGGATAATCTTAACTTCTCTTGTACAAAAAACACCTATCACTGCTCATTACTACAAAATTAGGTGATTTCGGGCGATTATATTTGTGAGTTTAAATTACACTTTGCAGCATTTTTTGTAAATTTAAAGCAGATGTCCAGAAATAGCTAACTAAATAGGTGTACATTTTCAAACGTTGGAAGAAAAAAAGACGAGAGAGAGAGAGAGAGAGAGAGAGAAAGAAGAGAAAAATAAAGTTTAGAAAGCGTAACTAAAGCGAGTAGACCCATTGCCAATGTTATCCGTGGAAACGTTTTCTGCATCGACGTGTCGCACCAGTTTCGTTTTATCTCAGCCATTCCCATCGATCGCAATTGTCGATCCCGTGTCGTTCGGCACGGCATTCTCAAAGGGGCACCTCTCTACTGGCGGCGGCGGAGAGAATAGATGCCAGGATCGAACAGGTCCGTACGCGATGCTCGGACCCTCTCGAGATTAATGGCGGGAATTAGTATTCGTCGCCGTACGGTTGAATTACAGAAAGTTATCTCGCCGGCTACAAGCGGACGTTTAGCGCCGCCCTCGCACCATTGCCCGTCCCCGTGCATTCACTCTCCTCCCGCTTTTTTACCCCGCGATCCATATTACCGGCCCGTTGAATAATGCGACGATTTATTTTTCTCTGGTACGCGATCGCTGATTAAGAATAAGCCCTGGAGCCACGCGAGCGGAGGAAGACATAGACGAGAAAGGAGGCTCGAATTCAAGGGTGGCTTTCGCGAGTTGCTGATGACGGTGACGACGATGCGCTTTAAATGAGATCGTAGTATCAAAAAGATAATCATGCAAATAATTATAATAAGAAAAGAATATTTAGATTTGTGTACAAAAAATTACTTAGGTATTTATAAAAATATATTATTACTTGTAATAATAAATTGTTAGATTCAGCTTCTTTAGAATTAATCTTATTTCTAGCATATAGATTTTACTAATTTTTTGTGTGAATGAAATAAATAATAATTATTTCAAGCTTATTCTTGGGAATTTTCCTGACAGACAAGTAATCCGGACAATACGTAACATGAACATCTTTTCTGCATAAGAATTTTATTCTCGGTGGAGCCCTATTATCGAAGTCGGGACTCTTCGCTCCCGCCATTTTCGCCGTTCGAGCGAAATTTCGCGTCCACATGGAAAAAAAGAAACGAGGCGAGTCGCTTCTTTCGGACTTCAGTCATTAACTACGAGAGGAACCTCGGGCAACGCAGAAGAACGACGATGTAGAAGCGGCCCGGGAGATGGTGAGGAAGGGATGGGGAAGAAGAAGAAGACGAAGAAGTCCGACTCGCGGGTGGTCCTACCGCGGTGAACCGCGATGGTAGCAACGGGCAAACTAGCCGCGTGCCTGAAACGCCCACTTACTTCCGTTAAGATTTATTCCCCGTTGCAACAAGATAAACCATTAATAAGAGATTTTCGGCTAGAGTCTATCTATATGCAAAATAAAATCGCGACCTAAAGTTAAGACCGCAGTACAAAGTAACGAAGTAACGAGCGATACTCCGAAGCTATCTGGATAAAAATGGGCAAAGGATTAAAATTGATATTGTCACTGAAATTCTTAATGTAGCGCGACACTGAAAGAAAACAACATTAGGCAAGATTACATTAATCCTGATTAACTTTAGTAATTTTAATCAAGTTGGATATTTAAAACAAAACATGTGCTATATTAAAAATTACACTGAAAGAGATTTGATTGTGTTCTTAGAAAATCTGGTTTCGTTGAATTTATGGACTTGTGTTGATTAACATAGTTTAATTAATTTGTACTTCAGGATTATAAAATTGAAGGTAACGATTTGATACAGCGATAATTTAAAGCGAGTGCTCAACAATCTTCTCTAGAAATAGTTTCGCGATCCACTATTGAGGCCCAAAATATTCTAGCGAAATTCTGGGTTGTTTAAACTTGCATCAGTTCGAATCTAATTGGTGATCTCCGCGGTGGCGGTCGGCGCGGCATCGTAAATTCCGCGCGGTCTGCCGAGATATTTGGGGTCCTCGTTAATTCGCGCGAGACCCTCGATGAGGCGCGATCGCGTCTTTCGGTCACGCCGAAATTTCGCAGGGAAATCATGAACGGTCTCGAAATTCCTCCGCGTCCTTCGTAGAACCAATAACGATAGAGTGCACGTAACTCGAGTTTATAAAACTTTCACGTCCTCTTCATTATCTTTACTTCAATTTATGTCATAAAATATGACCATTTTGTTTCTTATATTTAACGCTGAAACAAATCATTATACGATGTCATTTTAACGAAAATTGGTATTAATATTAAAATATGTAATTCAGCACGTTTGAATTATACAAATAAGGCTCTCATATTTCTTCAATGCAAATCAAATGTTAAACAGTTTCATCTTTAAACCGCATGTATGTAATTAACATCGAGTGCATTACCGAGGCAGAACAGATCTCTGTCTAGTTTAAATTACAAGTATTTGTCAAGCGCGAGCATATCTCTTCTCATCTCTACGGGTCGCGAGCGCGCGTGATAATTACGGGCGCGTTGAAAAATTAACGCATACTTGACGTCGCGGTGGATTGCAAGACGTCGTCGTTGAATACGGTCGACGTCTCCATCTCCCTCGGTGCGCAAATTATTTCTTCGAGCTAAAACTGCGAGAACGCGTCGCGCCGCGCCGCGCAATCTCGCAATTTCACATGCGCGCCTGAGATTTCGCGCAATCCCGACGACAAGTATTTCGCAATATCCTCGCCTCGTTACCGGGCGTGCATCTCGCGCGGCTCCGTCAATCCCGGAAACGGGATTAACCTGCTACGCGCCTCGCTGGTACGGTCTGGATAACTGCTATGCGTTTAACCGCGACGATGACAATGAACTCGCAAGTGAAATGCTAATCAAAGCGGCTTGACGAAGTAAACAAATTGTTAAACAAAAGAACAAGGATTTTTATACGCTCTTCTCCTTCATTTTCGACGATTTTACTTGGTGGAACACGCGTTTTACAGAATGCGTTGGCGCTTTTACATTTCAAGATACGATCACATCTTGAAAAATGCATCAAGGACTGCAAACGTTATACTTCCATACGAAAGTTATACATTCATCCTAAATCAAAGTAATAGGTATTTTTATTGATTATGGACACGCGCGAGAAATACGCGACGCTTTTTGCCGTAAATACACAAAAATACAAAATTGAGCTAAACTTACGATTTGGAAAATAAACCTGCGGCCGATTAAGAAGATAGAGACAGTTATACTTTTCAGACACTTCTCTCCCGTGGTCACGCATCCGTAAATGTTAGCCCGCCGGCGACCCTCGCGGGCATCGTTCTGGCTTAGTTGTCGCGACAAAAAAAACTGGGGTTAACCTGTTCCGTATAGTGGTCTCGTTTAGCCGCACTAATTCTTCTACCCTTTCCATCCCGTCTATTTCGCTACAAACTACTCAGAGTCCACAGATGTTACCGAACATTCCCGTATATTATCTAAATATTATTCAACCTTTCTCGTTACATATCAATAAAATTATAATGCAATTTAAAGTAAATTGGAATATTTTATATAATTTTTATACAGTCACTTTTATAAAAGATTTTTTAGTTCTTTCTTTCAATATTTTCCGAACTCATCAATAATTTTGAAAATTTCGAAGAGAGAAAAAAATGCATGCGTATCTAAATAAAAAGTTCTGCAAATCTATGCGTATAGGTATATCAAATTAATTATACATATAAAACAGAAGTGCTTCATCGAAATCACGGAATATTAAGTGCAGAATATTTCATGACTCGAATACTGAATAACGCTGTAAATAAAGACACGTGTATCGAATAACAACTGCAAGATAATAGGCCATGACACAGTCCTTGTACACGATAAAACGAGACATTCATCTACGAGGACAGCAGCACTCTCGTACGTGTTTTATCCGCTTGTCTCGTGAAAAATCTTTTCGCACGGCTGCGAGAAATCGTCTGCCGCGAGAATTTCCGGAATTCACAAAACGCGCTCTCGGCTGCGCGACGGTGGGGGGGGGGAGGGAATGCAAGTACGCGTCGTAAGCGCATCTGCTTTTACAGCATGTCAGTGGTGCGTCCTCCTGTTCATAAAACGAACTCGGTCTAGAGAAGGAAACATTCATCCTTTCGGGCCGTGGACAGAGTGAACCGATCGAGGCGCAGTCCCGGGCGCAGTCTTATTTTGGCGAGGACGTCGCGTCGCGTCGCGTCGCAGCCTGGGAGACGCAGAGAGCGCGAGGCTCTCCTCCGTCCGGCTTCTGCTCGCGGGACGGCCGCGTCATTATTTCTTCAGTGTCGACAACTCCTTGGCCGCGGTGTCCTTCTGTCTTCTTCCCTACGGCCCCTTATAGCCACGGCAAAGCCAGCGCCAAATACAGAGAGGAGCGCACCGATGGCACCACGGCGCGCGCGAGGCGGAGAGACGGCGGGGGGAGGTGGAGAGAAGAAAAGGAGAGGAGCGCCGAGAGATACGGAGGAAGAACGGCGAGGAACTGCGCCGTTAAGCCGATCGAGGCAACGGCGGGACCCTAAGACCGCATCCCGCGGGTGCCTCTTTCGTTGACAGGACTATGAGAACTGGCGCGCGGTGATTTATCGAGGCTGCCCCGGCTTAGCCCTTTGCGGTGATTCGCGTTATCCGCCGCCGCCGCTGCAGCCGTCGTCGCGTAGCGAGACTTACGAGGCTTATAACGTGCACGCGCGCGCGACTCAACGCGCGGCACACGCGCGTTTGCGTTTTGCCCTTCACCGAGGCAAATCTCTCACGACTGACTCTTTTTCAAGTATCATTAAAAGTTATTTTTTTATATATTATATTAATTGAAATGCCGAATCAAAATTGCGATATAATGTATTCCATTGTTTTTTTTAAAGACACAGAAGAGTTTGGGGAGCACAAAATAAATGTGTCCTCCTGCGCGAGAGATAAGAATGTACAGCAGTACGAGTTCGCGCGTAAGAAACGAGTGTACGCAGTTGCCGGGGAATACGAAATTAACTCGGTGATGCGCAACGTAATATTTATTTCACCCTGAAGCTTGTAATGTAGAATAACTTTAAAAAATCATATATTCGTGAAGCATATGCGCTAGATTATGCAATTAGAATGTGATAAAAAATTCGGAAATGATTTATAATCATATTAATCTCAAAGAAGAAATACATCTATCTGTGAAAATAAACGAGGTTTGAAGAAGTTGAAAATTAAAAGTTACTGCTATTTTCCGCTAACAATTTGCCTCGTTTTTCATTTCGTACGACTCATCATCACCGTTTAATTCCATTGTACCGTTGCGGTACCCCCACCTCTCCACCGTTCCAGTCGGCTACATCGCTGGAAGCTCCATTAAACTAAGATATTCAGGTACAATCAATAATAATTAATGCGAAGCTTCAATTCCGATTATGATTGGCGAGCGTATCACGAATTCCCTCGCCGATATTCCAAACGAGAGAATCGAATTCCCCGTGCGCTTGTATTCGGGCCAATATTTAATGTACCTCGAACTCACAATCAGCGGTGGGCTTCTCTCTCGGCGCTAATTATGCCACGGTGAAAACATAATCGTCGTAACGCGCGAGTGGGTTTAACCTGTGCGCGAGCACCGCATCGGTATGCGACGCGCAAAAAGCGATCGTCCGAATCGCCAGTCGGAGAGCGCAAATTCTCACGTAATTTAGTCCAAGCGAACTGTTCCCCGTTCTTCGAATAGTTTCCATTTCAGTTACTGATTTTACTACATGCTTCACTGGAATAGGTGACTGAAACGCCAGTGAAATAACCAATCGGCAGAAAATGACTTTCGAGTCGACGCGCTTATGTCTATGCGGTGTCGAGTAATGTAATGCAGTTATATTCCACCGCCGCGCTGTAATGAGCTCGTAATATCACCAATTCCACGCAGATCGTCAGTATTTTGATCCAATTTTACGGCTAATGTTCGAAATTTTGCCAAAACTATTACAATTATGATATCAGATTTCCCTAATTTATAAAAAGACAAAAAGACTTACGACCTGTCACTAAATGTCACGTGTTTCCCTGCTATAACCATGTCGCGAATCTGTAAATCGAGACTCTGGCGTGTACAATTGTTGCTACAATCGAAGTTAAAATATCAAAACCGTGCGTCGAAATAATTTTCGTTCTCTCTAAATTTTTTGGAGTGAAATTTCACTCTAAAGAGTGAAAATACTGCCACTCAAGTGGCCGAGTGACAGTATTTTCGCTCTTTTGGAGTGAGATTTCACTCTTTTGGAGTGAGATTCACTCTAGAAAATTTAGAGAGTTGTACGAACCGAACTCTCTCTTCTCTCTTCTCACAGGGGTGCGTTGCTCTGATTCCCTCACTAATCGTCCGTTTACTTTGCAATATCGAGATTGTCGAGAAAGAGAGAGAGAGAGAGAGAGAGAGAGAGAGAGAGAGAGAGAGAGGGAGAGGGAGAGGGAGAGAGACCGAGAAAATCGTCGACCACGAAAAACGCTGTCGATCAGTGCAGAATTTCGGAGTGAAACGCATGTTGGCAGTCGGACGGGAGAGAAATTGATCGAGCGGCGGCGGCGGCGGCGTCGCGCCTGAGAGAGATTCGCAAACTCCATCCTCCGCGTCTGACGCGAAGGAGCGAGCTAAGGAGTCGGCGGCGGCGGGTGCCACGGCGGGAAGAAACGTTCCCTCATGTATAATAAAATATGATAAAACGCGGCCAATCCCGACCACCCACCGGAACTTGGTTTTCCCTCGGAAGTGGATTCGTGGTCGCCGATAGAAGTCCTGCTCCTTTGCAGGGCGTGAGTCCTTCGTGCACACGTACGTACCCCCGGCTCGTGTACGTGTAAAGACTCACGCCTACATAATATGTACACGAATTCTACGCAGACGTATATAGATGCGCGGATATACAAAGTGGCTAGCAAGTAGCCGATCCGTTCAGTAAAATTTCTGAAATTCGTCGGCGCCTTGTATCTTTTTTATAACGTTTTATTTCATCTTTATTGCTTCGTGTATATTTATAAATTATTAGACTTAAACGTCGCATTTACGTTCAGGAGAAAATATCTTCCTTCTTCCGCAAAAGGTATATACATTATCAATCAATAGCGATTAAGAATCCTTGATACGGTCGGGCAAATTTCGAAATGTCGGGGAAACGCATATCTACCGACATATATTTATGAAACACCGTGTGTATGCGCGTATATACGCGTGTATATACACGTACATAACGTCGGCTTGGTATAACCACTAGGGCCCAGGATATCTGTGAGCCATAATTCAAAGGCAGAATCGGGGAAGACGAGAGTCTCGGGGCCAATCCTGCGAGGGGGTTGCTTCCCCTGGGGAAGCCGGGGGTGGGGGAAATGGAAAACCTTATCGGGAGGATGCGCCCGGAGGACGGAAGGGAAACGGAGGCGACCGCAGGAGGGACATGACACGACGATCCACCGATTTGCTGTGGACGAATCGCTCACGATTTTTATCCCTTTTTACCTGCCAAGTAGTTCGCCATCCGTCGCGCCGGCCGAACGCTCCGAGAGAACTCCCCCGAGGACATGACAACAAAAATCCTATCACACTGGCACTTTAAGTGAAGTTTGTAAGTACCAGTTTAATGATTCTGTATGACTTTATCGTGTAGTTGCTGTCTCGAAGCTCAATAAATACACAAAGAAAAAAAAAGAAAAAAGAATGTTACATAAAAAAAATTATTATATTCCTAAGATTATATTTTCATATTTATAACTATGGCATATTCTTTTAATGCTAAATGGCCTAACTTTAAATGTAAACTAAATTCCCAGAAAGTATGCAATATTACTAATTCACCAATTTCAAATGTGGTACTAAATCGACAATACCATCGTACCGATGAAATAAGCATAAGACGTAACGGCTAACATAGCGATTGAGAAGGGTATAGTCGCAGATAAATGGAATCGGTTATAGTCGCCTCGGTCGTATGGTACTTCGAACGATGGGGAATATTGCACCTGCAATATGTACACGTGGCTAGTCATCAGATAACGCACGATCATATGTAAGCGTCATTCTAGAGAAGCCCCAAATCGGGCAGACATCGTGACAGACTAATGACACAAAGCCTCAATGCAAATATTGAATAACATCACTTAAGCCTGAAGTACTGCGGTAGTATCGGTCGAAATATCGCAGACTTACATGTCGTTTACGTGAGAATTATAAACGGCGTAAGATGCAGTGTGACACACGCTATTCGATTAGCTTTTCTCGTGAAGAAATTTGTAAAGAAATAAAACAGATCAACACAAGATCAACAATTGCAATTCAGAAAAGAACTTACCAATGAGATCACTATTTCTGAGATGCAAAGTATGGTACATAAATACTCGCAATAAAATAAACTCGGAAAATCTCTGGAAATTTGTTTAAATTAAAGAGATTTTCCTTGAGATCTAAAGAAAAAAATATTTTGTCTGTAATCATAAAAGTGAAGTATATTTAAATTATGTCAATATATTTGTGATTATTATTTGTCGATGGTAATTGTTAATGGAATCACACAGAACATAAAATGAACATTAAGTTATGAAAATTGCGTACAAAACCAATGAAAAATCAGTTACCAGTAACATCGAAATTAGTAAAATGGCGGAAAATCTATAATGATGTAATTCACGTAAGAGGAGAGCTAATTGAAACTTAATTCTCTCTCTCTCTCTCTCTCTCTCTCTCTCTCTCTCTCTCTTCGCGGAGCTCGTTAGCCAAACGGCTAATTAGATAAATATGGGAACAGAATTCATTCGGATCGGAATTCGGACTCCGGAATTGCAGGATCTTAATTATCCGACGCGCCAGATTCGCGGAGCGAGCATGCCCATCCAGAAACTCGATTTTGACGGAGCCGCAGCCTTTCAGCTTTCTACGAACGTGTAATTAACGTTTGTCAATTAGCTACGGGGGAGAGGAGAAGCCGGACTGTCGTCGGAGCTTCGCGGGCGTAAATGTTTATATCAATTAGTTGGGAACGGCCGGCGGTCCGATTAATCGGAGAGCCGCTGCTAAGAGAGAGAGAAAGAAAGAATGTACTGTCCAGTTAATTTACATACCACTCCGTTTTATGTCAGTTCCTTTCATTCGCGATTAACACTTACTAATTAACCAGACACCGGGCAGATTACCGAACTTGTTTGTTTCCCACAGTCGTGCTAGAGCTACACACTTCTAGATACGAAAGAAAGACGCATATGATAGAAAAATTTGCGAAATGTAGACTGATGGAATGAAGATTTAAATTTTTAAGAAAATTAAATAAAAATTGATTTAATCTCTAAAACAAATTTCCTAAGAATTAGGAATAAAAAGATAAAGTATACAGCCTAATGTATAAAAAAAATAGAACATATACATGTTACATGTATATAAATGAAATATTTTAATTTCTTTTTCTTTAATTTCATTGCTGAAATTCAATTTATTTTACGGGATACTAAAAAACGGCCCTCTAATTGGTTTGCGCAGTGTACCGAATTCGAATTTGACTGCAAAATATGCAAACACGTGGTCGGAAGTTTTTAAACATGTCCCGATAGATAAGGAATACTCGTTCTCACTATGCAAATGGGCCCGATGATGAAATAAAAGAGGGATATCTACCGGTTTTATTAACTTTCATCGTCGACCTCTCCCCGGTGCGAACATCTTATTTGTATTCAATGGACAGGACCGCGCTGTCGTTATGGCCGATACGGACAACCCCCGGTCCACGATAGCAAATTTGTGGGAGAGATAAAACTTGCGCCATGTTTTCGTAATCGTCGCCGCCGAGTGGCCGAACTTCGTGTTATGGAGGGAAACGAGAAACTGAAACTGTAATCCGACGAAATTCCGTCGCTTATGTTGCTTTATACTGCTAATTGGAGGGCACCAGCAAGTGCGAATCCTCGCACTCGCTGAATAATAATGACGCGAGGAGATTGGTTTCTCCGAAAAAAAATAGAGATAGCGAAATTCACAACGAAAAACTGGCAAACCCGAAATAACGTACATAAAATTTTTGTAGAAACGTGATATGTTTATTTTTTTTCATCCTAAACTCGCCAGTTAGTTTTAATCATATTTTAAAAATAATCGTATATTTTTAAAAATTAAAGTTAACCAACTAAATTAAAATTTTAAAATAACGCAATAATGACATTTAGGAATAAAAAAATTGTCATATTTTTTTCTTTTCTGCTCCGTTTATAGAGTAGAAAATAATCTTATAAATTATAAATTAGAATTAGCAAACGTAATATGATACAATTTAATATTTTAAGAATTAATATTTCGACTGTAATAACTAATTAAATCTTGAGAGCTTTAAAGAGTTAAGATATATCTTCTATTGTCGAATTTGAAATCAATTTTATTAACAATATACTCGAAAAGTAAGTACATCTTTTTCAGAGTATCTGCAGTTTTAATGAGAAAATATATTATATACATATTGTATAACTTGGCCACTGGAAGGGCAACTCCTTTCTCGAATGATTTCCAAAGAATTCTTAGGAAACGTCTTATGAACGAGGTTAATGTCGTCATGAGTCTTAGGAGAATCGTAAACGGAAGATTAATGGGCGCGCTACTTGAGCCCTCGTCTATGCATTAAGTGAAACGACTGTACGGTAAAGTTCGTACGCGCGCACACGCATACACGCGCGAAGTATGCACATCGAAGCACGCGCTAAAACAAACAAGAAGCAGAGTCCTATCCCAAGACGCCCAGGGCGACGCATGCCTCTGCCCTGACTTCTTCTTCTTCTTCTTTTTGCTCTCCTTCTCCTTAGTCTTGCTCCTCTTCCTTTTTTTCTGCTTTTTCCCGCTGTCGTGCCGCCGCCGCGCACGGTCGGATATTATGCGAGAATTTTAAACGCCGAATATTATGAAAGTCTTTCGCGTAATCTGCCATCCCCCTGTCACCCCATCGTCCAACCCCCTCGTCGCCGCCTTTATCTTCGTCGTTAGCCCGCCGTATAGCACACTCCGCGGAATCCGTACGATTAATGCACCGCTACGTTTGCCTGAGGAGGAATCGCATAATTAAAACGTCCGTCACTCTCCGCGCGTCTGAAATGTGTCTTTACGTGTTTGACTTTATTTCGCCGCGCCGAAGAGAGAGAGAGAGAGGAGTTCGCGGTGCGGATTAAAACGTGTCCGCGCGGATAACGCGCATCAGGTATTATTACGTCCTACGCAATCTCAATCTGATGCTGATGTAATAATCATGTAAAGCGATGATGAATCCCCATCCCCGAATTATTATCGATGGGAAAATAATTATGCGCGTATTATGCAAATAATATATTGGTATGGAGTATTTTAAATGCCATTAAAGTTACCAAAAAGACGATATAGGAAGCAATGTAAACATGAGAATCAACCATGCGTCTCGGCCATCTTCTTCATGGTCAACAACAGACCAGATATCAAAACAGCTCATTTAAAAATTCCTAAAAACTTTTAAATGAACGTAATTACATATCTTGTCTTCGTGTGGAAATGCATTCTTACTTGTCCGATTTTGTTTCATCGCCGAAGAGCATCTCCGAGAGAACGTATGGATTAAAATGTGCCCGTCCGGATAATGCGCGTCAGGTGTTATTACACCCTACGCAATTTCTTCGACGATAATGTAATAATTATTTTCAGATAAAGTTCTGGATATCCATCACTAGATTTTATCGACAATGGAAAAATAATTATGCCGATATTATGCAAATAATACATTGAAAGAGTATCTATTTGAAATGTCATTATAATTTATTAAAAGAAAGATATGAAGAGAAGACAAACAATTCTTTCAGTTATTTTGCCTATCACTCAGAAATTCCTAAACTTTGTTTACCTCGAGAAAAATTCCAAGAGAAAGCAGATTTAAATAATTTATTTGAATAACATGTGCTATTATTAGTTTGATGGAATCTCGCATAACGTAAAGTAATAAATATTTTCACATAAGCTGAAAAAAAAAACATTCGATTCTAAATTATCTAAATATTGATTGAGAAAATAATGATGTGTATTAAATAAATAAATATGTCAAAAGGGTCAAAAGAATATTTTCCATATGATTATAATTATTAAAAGATTTAAATTTTCTGATAATTAAAAATTTTGAATTGTTTATAATTATATATTTTTTAAATGAAAATAGAAATATCTCTATCTTAAGTTTATAAAATGCTGTTCTGTAATTAATTTTGTAATTTTGTGTTTATAAACAAAAAAAACAATTTTTTAAATTTGAGAGAATCGTATATCCACAATTTTATGTATAAAAATTCACGCGTATTATTTCACTTTAATTTTACTTTTGTCCTTTTAAATTCAAACCGGATTCCCACCGTTCTTCTCTTAATTCTTAATACTTCAGCTTCTTCTACTTTGTAGCGCCAAGTTAATCGTTGCGATAATTTCTCAGCGCAAGCAATTTCTATATAATCTCCTTAATTTTCAGCACTTGGAGATTATATTCCAATTATACAACGCGAACATGCACGGAGCACACACTCGCAGGCCGTCGCTAGCGCTCCGTTTAAGCGGACGATACATCACGTTAAGCGCGATAATTAATTTCCCTCATTATCGCGATATTATCCAAGTCCTGCCTCGAGCGGCGTTCCGGCCCCGGCGGTGGGCCCGTCGCGGCAATCCGGTCCACCGTGGGCACGCACATATAGCCGTGGACCACCTTTGCTGCCGACCGAGAAAACGGCCCGGGCGGCCTCCCGGTCGCGCCGGGAACGCGGTGATTTCCGAGCGAGTGAAGAAATGCGACCGAATTAAAGCTCCGTTTGCTTCGGGGGGGCCACCGCGGCGGAGACCCACTCTCTTGGTGCAGTGGCGACCGCGGGGACGGGAACGATGCAGCGGCGCGCGGTGGCGGCGGTGGCGGTGGGGCCCGGGCGTAATTGGTTCTGCATATTTATGAAGGCGCTCCTAACCGAAACGGTGAGCGCGTTCCCCTGGCCGCGTCTTCGTCGTCGTCGTCGTCGTCTTCGTCATCATCGTTCGTAGCCGCCGATCGCGTCGCGTTCGCTCGAACGCGCGAAACCAACCTCGCGATTAAATGCGGACGGATGAATATCGATGCTTGCATGATTCAATCCCAAAATAAATAACACGGCATTAACCATTGATAGATAAAATGAGAATATTGTCGGTGTATTCGTAACACCTAAGAAAATATATTAATAATCACGTGAAAATCGAAAAGTAATTATCATAATTATCAACGTGAAATAATTTCTGTCTCCGCAGCATGTGATATACACATGGATGTACAATATAATACTTATACATAATGCATAAACATACGTATACATATGGCTATATTAATAGTGTGCTAGGCGCACCCAAGGGAAAAAGTTTTTTTATCTATCGATGCCAGTAAGTGTCATCGTTTGTATCATCGAGTGAGTACATTTTTCAGTTAACTCTGATCCATATTGTCCTGGGTCGAGCAATACCCAAAGAGGATGGAATTTTACGAGTCACGATCGGACTGCTATTTCGAAAATCATTTTCTACTTCTCGATAAACTAACCACATGGTCTATTGAAATGATTTCTCGATAATTAAACGATTTTACCTTTTTTAGGAAAAAAATATGAAACAGGGTCATGTTCGGGCCACTGATTGTTAGGATCATTATATATATCTTTGTCATAATAATAACTGATGAATATTAACTTTTAATTATTGTGTAGTTTTAATATATGTATATCGTTATTTATTTATCCTTACAATTATTTATTAATAGTGTTTTACCAATTTAATTATATTTATTTTGCATTAAAACAATAAATTTCTAATATATTTTAGTATAATATAATTCTACTATAATAATAAAAAATAATAATAATATATAATATAATATATTTAATATAATAACAATATGGTAATACGTTCCTTAAATATATAACAAAAACAGAGTTTTTACTAAATAATTAATCAATATTTGTTAATCAATTATTCACCGGTGCACCCGATCTAATTTTTTTTTATCAGTCTAGAGTTAAAATACAGTTTTCTCAACTTTGTTTACCCGTCGTTACGGCACATCATGTTTCACGGATGTCCTGAGAAAATTCGTACAACAAATATGAGGGGAGCGATTTTCCGGGGGAACGCCAGCGAACGCGAGAAAATTCTTCGGAGAAGCGGTGGCGCGTGTCGCGAATTTCCCCGCGAAACCGGATGGCGATAGAAAGAGCAAGAAAGCGCAGAAAGAAGGGAGGAAAGCCGCGAAGGAGACTGCGGAGAGAAGGAATGAAAATCCCCCCCAGGGGGGAGGGCATCGAACGTTCGCGAGACACGCTTCGCACGGGCTGGTACCACCCAGGGAGATTCCCGTCCGAAACACGAAGGCGCAGCACGGGTTACACGTCGATGAATCGCCTCGTTTACGTGCTGCAAAGCACTATGATTTAAAGCACATAGAGAGCAATCAAATATACCTATCCCCTGCACCGCACATGCGGAAATCGCGGCCGAGACTAAGCGGAGGTAGTCTGGATTGTATAATAATAATAATCCACGTTCGTTGATTCGTTTCGTTAGTATCACCGATCTGTCGTGCAGGCTCACAAATTTCCACCAGAAATATAAAACGACCATCGATCCTGATCATCTGTCCTAACGATCTCATTAGATTCCTTTTACATGATTTCAAATAAGAAACTTAGCGAAATAACAAGAGACTTGTTATATTTCATAAATTTGTATGTTTTTATTTCATACAAGTGAGGAGAACTTTTGCTGCACAAGAAATTTAGAAATGTTTACATATAGTGTCTTACAATTATGGTATCTACATTTGTAGTTACAAATTCTCTAACACATTATTCTTACAATATATAATTTTTCAAATTCGTTTTCTATATAATGATATTGTACCTTTAAAATTTTTAAATAAAATATTAATATAATACTAACAATAAGTATTACATTTTTTAAGTTCCATCTCTTGAATTTTTATGGCAGTAATCTATGACTAAAAATAAACTTGGAGTATAGTCTTGTCCTTATTTGTTTATACTTCGTCACCATTTAATTTCATCAAAACTCATTTTTAAACGGTATCTATTAATGAAAGGTTGACTAAAAATTTGTCAGGGGATCCCTGATTGAAAGGAAACATGATAGCGCTGGGACATCCTATACACAACGTTGTTTTCAACGATGAAGAAGACTGTAATCGGGGTTGATCGCATTAAACAAGACTATTCGGTTACGTGGAAATTTAGAAACTTTTACTCCCCCTCGCCTACAGCGTACACCATGCTGGGTGCTTTGAAAATTATCGCTGGTTTATCCCGGCCGGGTGGAGGATGGAGGGCGCGGGACGGAACACAGGCGCGCTCACACACAGGGCGCGGAGCAAATATGGATAACCCAAATAAGCCGAAATGACATTTCGCGTACGAGACACCGGCGCGACATTAATTTACCAGCGTTAGCGGCACGCAGCGCGCGCAAAGCTCGTTTGATATTTCTTCCGATGCGGCAAGAATAATAATCCGCGCGGAGGGTTGCATGCGCATCCACCGCGTTTCTCCGCCCGTAAACGTTGCGCGCGTAGTCTTTCAACCACGACGAGAGCGGAGTGCGCGCATCGCGCTCCTATAAATCGCGTTTCCATCTCGACGAGGAAGCTCATAAACTTAAAGCGCGCAGGCTTTCGTAAAATGTACTCAGATGTACTTTGCTCGAAATACACCCCGGCACCAGATTGAGACGCGATTTACATGCGCGTGAAGAGATGTTAGAATTTAAGGTTTACAAACTCGACATAGAGAGAAAAGACTGTAATTGCTATACAGGTATCTGCGAGAGGTATATTATTTCTTTACTAAAAGGAAGATCAACAAAATTATGAAAGATTGTATATACGGTACATAGAAAATTTGATAAAAGCAGAAAAGTAGAGAAAAGTTTTTCTGTAAAAAGCACTTTTTGAACATTTCTTTGTACATTTGTTTTTAAGTATCAATATCAAAAGTTCTTATTGTTAGTAGCGTATATTATTTCCAACAATAATAAATGATAATCTTTTCAAATGACATAATTGAAATTGCATAAGGTATTAAAGTTGTATAATCCTATTAATACAACTTGAAATTATTTCAAGAATATATTTTACCTTTACATGACATTAGTTTGTCGCTGCAAGGTTTTTATCAAATTTGAGCAAACATATGCATGTATGGATGTAAGCATGTGAGTATGGAAAAACGACCACGAATTTATGTCGCTCTCGGTTGTGCTACATAATAATCATAAACAAATCTATTATCCACGACATTCAGATAAATTGTACCATCCTGCGTTCTATTTACTATCCACGCTGCACATTTTATTTACGCTCAAGTATTTTATTTCGAATATAAAATTAAAAAATTTGTTAAGATTATTTTTTGCACACTTCGTATTCTCCCTATCCTTTCCATCTTCCATATAAAGGATTAGGGGATCGTTTCTTCAAAGAAGCCAAAAGCTTAAGAGTTCTCATCTAGTTTAACGCCGTCTCGAAACGAACGTCTAAACAAACGTGCAAACGTGCAAGTGATATACAAACGATCCGAGGAGAGACACGTGCCAGGACGGGGTTGAATTATCTCGATGAGATAACTCTGCGTTTCAAACGCGACGTAATTTATTTTTCTTATACCAGTGGCTTCTTCCTAACTGGTTTAAACCCAACAGAATCATACATTTAGTTCTCAAAAAGCGGCTTTACGTTATAACATTATGACATTAGCTGATTCTTCCTTGAGGATTTAAACGCTATAATATTTGTCACGCAGAAAAAATAAATTGTTAAGATAAATGCATTTACTTTTGATTCCATTTTTTATTAATTTGTTTATAGCTTATCGATCGCTTTACGCATCGCTCTTTTATCCGAAAATATTCGTTAAATTAAAGTTTGAGAAGTCGAGAGATAGAGCTGCTCGCTCTATAAATTTTCCTGCGAAAAAATGCACTCAGGAAATCGATTACGAGTTGAACATTCAAATGAGAGTTAAGTTTGTAATTTACTTGTTACTTACTTAAAGAAATCTCGTATTTACTTCTTCACAACTCGACCGAGGGATATTCAAATCCACAGAGAGATTTCCTGCTCGGAGATGGGCGTGTTCCGGAAACTCGATTCGCGGAGCGGGAGAAAGATTTTTCGCGATGTCTCTATCATGAATTTCTCATGGAACACCGCGTCGAATATTTAGATATAGCGCGCGTCACCCTTTCCCCAAGCCATTCAATTTGCTTATTGGACGTTCACAGCCGGTTCACGGCGGCCGTGTGTAATATGTGCTCTAGTTAGTTTGAATTTACAGGACCATAGCCGGGGTAGTAGTAGCGAGAATTTAACGGGTGAAAACCCGTTGACAAATTTTATGTCAACGTGTTAGCCATTGGCGCACCTGAGACCTGCTTTGGGACGCATTTACATGGGGCTGTAAGATTTGAAGAGCGATTTTTTTTCCTTTCCTCTCTTCGATCCCCCTAGGACAGCTCGAAACGCAGCAAACAACCGATAAATGTGTTACGCTGAATTATTCGATTACACTCGCGAGATCTTTCGTTTTACATAGTATCATATTAAACACGATATACGTATGTATGTCCTATATAAATAAAAGATTATTGACCTAACCCTTTTCTATTTTATAAATAAAAGATTTATGTATCTTCGTGCGCGCGCTTGCCATAGGCAATATGAGATATTGATTTATGATTGCGTATATGCGAAATACATCTGAGGGAACTGATATGTTTACGTTAATTTGTTCGAAGAATTTAAAGTAAATGCATATATCATTAATTATAAATATATCTATTGCAATCTACATCTATACATATAATCTAATATGTAAAATGGAAAACTGTAGCTATGTACGAGAGAGAGTTCGAAGATAAAGAAAATAAAGAATCGAATATATATTATATTCGACAGAGATTTACCCTCGGAGGAGATATATCGGGAAGTTCGCGTTCTCCGATATTCTGTCCGAGATATACGATGGTAGATTCTCTTGGAGGAGCAACCAATGGCGCGGGCAATAATTCGATCCATAATAACATTGGTTTTCTTGTTGACTAGTAAACTCAAAGGACTGCAACTAGAATCAATATTTAAAGAGCTCTCTAATAAATATACGATTGCTTTAACAACAAACTCCCGTCGACGAATCATCGAATTTTCAGATCCTTATGTGGATAAATCATTGCGCCAAACAACGTCTGTTATCCTCGAACTTTGAGAAGTGCTTTCGGCAGAAGGAACCCCGAGGAAGGAGAAATTTTTACAAAGAAAATTCGTTGCACTTCCTTTTCAACTTTCCAATTTTCAGCGTCTTATCGAGAAAACCGTAGACGTAATGCGTCGGAGCGGGCATAATGTAATGCACAAAAATATTGACTTTCCTGTTGATAGTCAAGAGCGGGACGCGAGTGGCACTGTCGAATTTAAGTACCTTTAAGAAAGCAAATGTAGTCCGGATGAGAGGATTCTTAATGCATCGACGAGCGACGGAGACTGTTTCGTTACCCTAATCCAGTTCTATTCTAGAACAAAATCTAATTTATGTATTTCTCAAGTTCTCTCTCCTTCTGTATTGTCACATACAACTACAGACATACAGTACATTTATGATTGTATAGTACGCAATAAAATGTAATAACAAATTATAAATAATTTGGAAATCATTTTATCAGGAAGTACAATATATATAATTGCGTTTTTACTCTCTTCTTTTCTAAAAAAAAAAATTATATTTTCGTAATGGAGTTAACTTTGCAATAATTTCAAGCTATCTATTAATCTTGGAAAAATAGAGCGCGTTTTATTTAAGAGAAATCTCTTGAGATTGCAGTAACTATGTTAGTATATTAAAGTTAATAAATTTGGCGCTTGTTAATACTCCCGGGGAGGTCTTCAATTATCGCGTTAGCGCGTCGCGAGATTGTCCATTGACATACAATGCATGTGGAATCCACTGAAGAATGTCTTAAACCCAATTCCACGGCAATTGCACGCTCCGCCTTGTGAATGTAGGACTTTCACAAACACGCGCGATGCGATTTACAGACCGCTCGATCCATTTCGTCGTCCCACCGCCGCGCCGACGCGACGGGGACGAGGGAAAAGGAAGAAAGAGAGGCGGAGATAGATGCAGAGAAATGCAGTGAGCAAAATATGCCCGCGCCGGCTTAGGGTCCAATTATTACTCGTGGTCCTTAAATGCGCGCGTGGTCCTTAATATGGCGAGGGCGGCCTTAATAAGGGAGAGGGAGTTTCGGCGCGCCCGAGCGCCCGGCCGTGTATACCGGGACAAAAGCCGGAGAGAGAGTGGCGCGGCGAATGGGGCCCCCCCGATACAGGAGGTCAAAAATGCGCTCAAAAAATTGCCGCCAATTTGAATTGCTAATAAGGACGGTGCGCGAGTCCTACCTCGGCCGGAGTTCGGCCTAACCGGTGCAAAACAATGGTCTCCGCGATGTAGCGGTATACTCTACGTCGGCACGAAACGAGCGTTCGCCGGTGACGAAGTCCATATAAGTGTTCCGTTTGGCTCCGCAGAAATGCAGTCCGAAGGGGAAAAATAAATGGCCGTGGAGAGAGGAGAGGATGGGGGCACTGCTTTTCTCTCTCTCTCTCTCTCTCTCTCTGTATTCTAGCTCTTATTCTTTAATATTAAAATTAATAATTGTCATAAAACTGTTAAGAAAATTAAATATATTTCATATTTATAAATTGTTACAATTCAATCACAATTTCTCCTTCGATCTATTCTCTCCAGGCATTCAGGGAAAATTCTAAACATAGATAAAATCAGATTGTCTTATTTAAAGCGATCGGGACAATAGTCGCGTATCGTTTAATTTCAACAATTTATCTCGCGTTTCAGGATTGTTCGTCCTTTTCCGGCCTATGCACGCGAGAAAAAGCGAACGAGGACAGATAGGTGAAGCGTGGCCGGAGTATTCTTGTGTCCTTGATAAGATATCCGTGAACCTAACCGCAGGCATGCGTCCACCGCGGATAGTAATGGTAACCGGTAACCGGCGCGAACTGCGAGCCGCATTCCAACGCTAAATACTACCAGCAGCAGCGCGAGCGCGGATTCCACCGCGCGAGGACACGCGCTCCTAATCTGACTTCCTGTTAAACGTCAGCCTCGGCCTCGGTTCCGTTTCTCCGACGGATAATTCCTCGCCCGCGGCGGCACCGATGTCTCGCGATAAGTAAACGTGTTCGCGATCGAAACGATCCGGGTCGACGCGAGAAATTCTACCTACTCGAATATATGTTTGTAAGCTTGTATTTCACGTGTTTGGAACTAACTTGTTTCGCTGAAATCCAAAGTTAAATACGATAACTTCTCAATTAAAACATAACGGAATGAATTAATCGAGTGTGTTTATCTTGATTATAGAGTTTTTAGCCCCGCCTGATTGCAGCTTCCGGATTGCGTCACGTGCATCTTTCTCGATCACCTGCCCCTCTTCGATTCTCCCTCACCACCCGTCGGGAGATTGCTCGAACAATTATAGCGCTTTGTGGTTATCCACGACGTCGAGGGAGGCCCCTCTCTCTCTCTCTCTCTATCTTATCGATCGATACGTTGCAATATCGTCTCGATGACCGGTTATCTCCCTTTGAGCCTTCAACCACTTAGCTCGCCTCCCGTTATCCACCCAGCTTCCCAATGTCCCAACGCTGGAGATGTTCGGCACGCATCGCGCGTATGCGATTGTGTTCTGTGAATACGTGATTAAGATCCGCTCGATCGAATGTTCGCGAACGAGGGATTCGATCGTTACTTAACTGTCATATCCGTTTATGGTCTTCATCGGTGCATCAAATAACCGAGATATAGTCACGCACGCGATTCGTCAAAGGCACAATTTTACGATCCGTTTTCGATTCTCTAATTCAGTGGCCATTCCGCGTAATTCAACGAACGGTGCACCGCGCTTCATACTAAATATAGATACACTATACTAAATAAATTAAAAGAAAAACAGCTGTGAGTAATTTAATTGATGCAAAGAAATTAAAGTGGATTTTAAGTTGGAAATTTCCTAGCAGAAGAAGAAACTGTGATACTGTTCATGCACAGTTCTTCACATATTAACAAAACTCTCTTTTTTCGTTTATTTTCACATCTTCTGAAAAGATCTTCCGTCAATTTTGCAATAAGACTTTCTTTCAATTTTCCTCAGCAACTTTTACTGTACATGTATATTATATTTCCTATAGAATTCGATTGTAAATACTTTTTATTTTCATATTTTCTCATTTCTAAGGATTTCTTTCGAAGATTCTTCGGAGACCTATTTAGCTGACGATCATCGACCTCACCTTATAGCCCATTTGAGCCGATACCGACTTTACACACGCGTGCGACCAGTCTGGTCTGGATAACGACATAAACTATCTCGGCCCAGTTGCTTGGCTTCTCTCATTCTCCCTCAATCACCCCTTCCTCTTTCTTTCCTCCTTCTCTTTCTCTCTCCCTCTTTCTCTCTCTACGATCTCCTGGCAAGCACTGGTCCGACAGTGATGGAGCTCGTAAGTATTCGACTTCGTGGATGTTAAGCGGATAGCGGTGTTGCGCGACGTAACGCGCGCATTTGAACCCGTTTCTTACGTCATTAAATATATTACAACGTTTAAGATAATATCGCCGCGCGGTATGCTCGCACTGAAATACCAAGACCACGGGGCAGGAGAGAGGGGTTATTTGCATTTCGTTTTGGACAGCGATAATTATACGCAGGCAAAGTGGTACCCCCGGCTTGATTATTCGATATAAAATACAATGTCGCGCCGCGGCGGTTATCGAAATAAGTATCACGCACACGTCGTTGAGATAATATATCGGCAGAGATACTGCGTGTACGCGAATTAACGTTGATATCGCATGAGACGAAAAAGAGTCGTTTTAATTTCGTCGATCGCGCGGCCGTCGCGTTCCCCCAGTTCCCTCCCCAATCGCGGGGGCTCAATACTATCGCCCTTCGAATTTCTCGCCATTCTGTCGGAGTCGTTATCTGCGCACGGATTAAGATGTCGAATCGCAAAGTTCATAAAATCTGAGAATTGCCCTTTTCGCACGCGCGAAATGTATTCCTTAAACGTTCGATTAATAAAATGCAATCGGGGCATGCGCGAGAGCAAAGTTGTTGTTTGTAGTATCAAGAAAAATCGAGCAAGTACTATCTACTTGCGAAGGATCGTCCCTGATAAAAGATATTTTATATTAATTTTACGCACAGTATAAATTATTACTTTTAATATACCTGTTAAACTTTTCTTATATTTTAAGTGTAATATAATCAAAACATGTACGGGTTTAAATCCAGCGAGATAAAATTAACTCATGTTTTCTTTTTATCGTATGTATATTAACATGTAATAATATAAAGAAGCAAATAATAAAGTTCACAACGCAATAGAAAAACTATATTCGTAAATCCTTTTAAAATGTATTTTTATATAATTGAACATTTATAGAATTAATACATGTAAAAAATTATTGAGAGAAATCTTATCAATGTATATAAATCATCATTTGCAATATGATAATCAAGGTGATAATTGAGACTCTGCCATACTAACTCTGAAATATTCCTGGAAAGCTAATCCAACGCGACAGTTCGCTACGTTTATTGATGATATCGCCGTAGACGCGCGTCGGGCGTAACAGGTACGGTTAACGTGTCGTACACGCTTCAAGTGGCAGCTGCACGCGAGGAACGTCCGTCCGACACGCGCGCGAGTGCGTGCGGAGTGCGTGTATATCGCGTGGAAGAAAGAGATCCGCGCGCACGACGGACGAAGAAAGACATATTGGACTGGATTGCAGGCGCGGGCGCGAGCGAGAGGAAATAATGATGGCTGTCTGTGCGAGGGCTTACCTGCTTGGAATGATCTCCTTTCGCCGTTTTGCGAGTGCAGGGACGCATTCGGGAATCCGCAATCGATCTCCAACATTCGAAAATTTTTCCTTGAACTTGTATCTGAAAAATAAAAGAAAAAAAAAATATATATAATAATTATCCATTTTATTTTTTAAAATTGAAAGCATATTTCACAGATTAAGATTAAAGATGCAGGAATCTGTATGCAGGAATCAAAATACGATTAACAGTAGCGCACTCGTTTAACTCACTTTTTTAATTTGTCGAGAGAAAATAGGATAAAATAGTATCCAGAAGTTAATACTAAAATTAAATACTCGCATAAAATATTGTATAAATATTGTACAAAAATCCAGTAATTCCAAGGATAAGTTATTGCACTCTAAACAATAAAAATATATGCTTGTGTATTATATGAAAAAATATCAGATTTTTCTCGTGCACAAAACAGCAGTTAGGACAATGAATAAGCCGTGAATAAGTTTTATTTGTCCACCGAGTTGGCTCGTTGAATAAAATTTTTCTCTTGGAAATGTATGACGAAAATCAAGCTCTCGAATGAAGATTTATGAGGAACGAAATGAAACATAGTAGCAACGATTCTTGCGGATCTTATCAAAGATTGAATAAACGATTTAAAAGTCGCTTCACGTCTTCTTTGACTGCCGGAAACGCAGAAGCGTGTCTCAGTACTACCTCAATTATTATTTGTTTCGTTTGTCTATTCAATAATTTTTGGTTTTACCTTATTTATTTTTAAGAATTTTTAATCCTCAAAGTTATTTATCTATAGATCTTATGTAATTTTCATTTTAATGACAATAAAAGAGTTATATCTATACTCGTTAAAATCCCCTAAAAAATTTATATTAATTAAAATGCAAACCGTGTAAAAATATAAGCAATTGTATATGATGTGCATTATTGACCATATATGACGTTAAAGATTCAAGTTAAAAGTTACTTGCGACTTTAGTAGCAAGCGCCGTTTCTGAGATGCATATACGGAATCTGTCGAAAACGAGAGAGGACAAAAGGAGCACGTGAAAAAGATCATTGGGTTTCGTCATGACCAAGCGAGGGATCATTAAGGATTTCAATCAAACGCCCGTGCCGGAGGAGGAACGTCTTCGTCCGCTACTAGGAAAGTTCTGGCATAAGATACCGGACTCGGACACTCCCGGCACGCGGTCCCTGGATGGCAATGGCAGCCGTAAAAGGACATTTGTCGCTTTATATGGTCGAATCGACTACCAAATGCATCGCGCGCGAGTCGACCGAGTAGAAAAACAAAAGGAGCCCGAGCGAGTGCGCGCCGCGGCTCTCTCGCGACTCTCTCACGCAGAGGTTCGCTCTGATGCGACGCGATCGCTCGAAATAATGCCGTGTATCGGTTCACACGGATAACGATCGGAATCGATATAATTTCGACGAGTTTAATCTCTCCGTTGCTAATGGGAAATAGATATTATGCACATTTTTAATTTAATTATATACACTACCTATAAGATAACATGAGATTTTATTTTAATAATACATATTAAATATGCATATCTTGATGCGCAGAAAAATTATTGAGGTATTTCATGAAAGATATAAAATATTTTTCACTATATGTACATTTTTATAATAAAATAAATTTTGATCTCTTATTATTAATCTCATTACATTGGTCGATATGATAGATGCGGATTGGGATTTTATTTCCTCTAGTTTTTGGTTTATATAATATAAAATATTAGAAGAAATATGTATTATCAACATCTTATATACATAATATATGAAACATAAAGTATGTTACATATACAGATAATTTCTTTTGAAAACATTTTTCTATTCTTATATTGTGAATTTGTGTCTTCTCTACTTCATATAACAATAACACAAACGTTTTCGCATATCGCTTCGTATATATGTAATACAAGAAATGAAAATATTATAAACATGAATTTTTTTCAATTCTAGACATCACAGATGTGCGCTTCGCGATTTAACTTGTAATGATTGAATAATTGATCGCTAATGGGAAGTATTGAAAAATATCCAACATCGACTTGTCTTAATAGCAATCAATATAACATAGTTACCAAAGTTATAATGTACCGAATCAGTCATTATTCTTTCAATGTTCGATTAAACATACATTTTTATGTAATACGCCTTGTAAGCGCCTTTGTACATTTGCGCAATGTACAAAGGCGCTTATCTACCAACGACATTCTCTAATCAGAAACGTTGTCTTCTTGAATAACTAATTCGAAGATTCCTATCGCGATGGAGCCGTCTACTTTGCTCCTGGTTATTCTGTCAGCGAGTATTTGCTTATATTATTTTATTCTAAGCAAATTATCTTACTTCGAGCGATTGAAGATCCCCCATGTGCGACCAATTCCATTGTTCGTTAACATGGCATCTTTCATTTTTCGACGCGTATGCTTTACGGATCTCCTGCAAAGAATGTACCTCTTCCCGAACGCAAAATACTTCGGCTTCTACGAATTTCGAACGCCGATCTACGTTATTCGTGATCCAGACCTGATTTCCACGATTGCTATCAAAAGTTTGACAACTTCTGCGATCACCGTGGTTTCGCCAACAAAATTCTCAATCCGATAGCCAGTCAAAATCTATTTGACCTGAAAAAAGATCACTGGCGCGAAATGCGGAAACTTCTTAGTCTCAGTTTCACATCCAGCAAGATGAAGATGATGTTGGGGCTTATGTGTCACTCGAGAACTTCGCCAATTTTGTAGCAACACAATCCGGAGAAATCGGCAAGAAATATGACATAAAAGATCTGCTTTACAGATACGACACGGTGGCCATGTGCGCATTCGGTATCGACATGGATTTTTTTAAGTATCCAAATAACGAATTTTTCGTGCTTAGCAGGAAGGCACTCATTTTTGATAGCATCGTATCCCTCAAGGTCTTAATGAACAGAAGTTTTTCGCTATTTTGTAAACTTTTCAAACTGAGATTGTTTAATCCAAAAGTAGAAATTTTTTTCAAAGTCGTTTCTGGCATGGTGAAAATTAGGGATAAGCAGGAAATTGTTCGTCCGGACATGATTCAGTTGATGATGGAAACCAGGAACAAAGGTAGCGGACTTGAGTTCAACATTGACGAGATGACCGCCCAGGCGTTCGTTTTCTTCGTCGCTGTTTCAACAGCTCTGTTCAACAGCTCTGTTTCAACAGCTATGTGTTCATGATGCACCACGTCGGTGTCGATCCCGACATTCAGAATAAATTGAGAGACGAAATCGACGATGTTGTCAGATAGACTAACAGCAAACCTACCTACGAAGCCATCAATCGCATGAAATATTTGGACGCCGTGGTAAACGAGTCTCTTAGACTGTATCCAGTAGCATCTTTTCTGGGCAGAATATGCGTCAAAGAGACCAAATTACCACCAGCGACTCCGGATGGCGAACCGATCACGATAAAGCCCGGAGACAATGTATGGTTCCCAAGTTATTCTTTGCATCGCGATCCAAAGTACTATCTACATCCAGATAAGTTCGATCCGGACAGATTTCTTAACGGCAATGTAGACAACTATATTCCATTCTCCGATCTATATTCCATTTGGTATCGGACCCAGAATCTGCATAGGTAATAAGGCTCTAATGGAATCAAAAGTCATGCTGTTCTATTTGCTTTGGCGCTGCAATGTCGAATCCGATGTTAAAACTAGAATTCCTATGGTATTGAAGAAAACATTCGCCATGGTGACGGACGGTTTTTGATTAAAGTTGCGAGCGAGGAAATCGAAGGCTCCTGTTACACAATACTTATCGAATGGACAGAGTTGAGAGACAGTAATGAAGCATATTTATATTTAAAATTCATTTCAAGTATAAAATTATATATGCTTAAAAGCTGACTTTTTAAATTATAACTGAAATTTAACCTTTTCCTCAATTAAACATGTAAGACATAAAAGTTTTAAAAAATCAACTTTTTTAATACATGTCACTACTTTTTTAAAAAAAGCGACATAAAAATTTATCAAGCATATAAATATTACAATATTCTGATAAAATAGTACTATTAATATAAATAGTGGTTCAAAAAGTCGTCCGTTTTGGGCCTCAACTCAATATTATAATAACGTGATACATAGAAGCAGCAATAAAATTAAATTGAGAGAATAGCAGGATCTTGGTACTCCTAATATTTCTATGTGAATTTACATACATATTCTAGTTTCAGCGAACTGCGTACCGTTACTTTTGGATTCAACACAGCTTATTGCTCGAAAACAGAGCCGTATATTATCATGATTATTAAATTGATAATCAATTTAATAAATACTGCCTCCCGGCATCTAATAAAATCCCCCCTTCCTCGCAACGGGAAATAAATGCTAAGAATTATTTGTTGCGAAAAACCTTACCTCAGCCAGGATTTGAACCTGTGACTTCCCGACTTTCCGGGGCGGGCGTCTTAATCAGCTCGACCACCGAGGCGTGTGATAATATTTATCACAACAATCAATGATTCATATCAATTTAATAATCGTGATAATACGGTACTGTTTCAAGCAATGAGCTGTGTTGAATAAATAACGGCACGCAGTTCGCTGAAACTAGAATATGTATGTAAATTCACATAAAAATATTAGGAGCATCAAGATCCTGCTTGGCTTTCTTTCAATTTAATTTGTGTTAAACGACCATCAATCAAGTATAGTAATGATCGTTAGGATTTTCAGTTTGGGGAGGGAGGACCAACTTCACACAGCTAGTGGGAGAGTATTTTTACGGTCAAATTCATATTCAGCAATAATCTACAGGAAATGACTTGAGAAAGAAAGTCAACATGACAATTCGCATATGTCATGTTGACCAGTGTAATCAATCTTATATTATTAAATTTTTTTCTGTTAAATAAAATAAACAGGTTTTTGTAATATATATGATTGCTTTTTCCTATCTTGCTTATTATACTTATTTTCTTTACTTTCTTTGCTAAAATATGATAAACCCGAGTACTCTCCGACAAATTAGCGAAGCGTTTAAGCATTCTGTCACTTCTCAATCTTCTCTAAGTTGCCTTCGCAGTTACTTTCCTCGCGGATTCATCGTCATCATCGGCTTATCCTAATCACGCTTCGTGAGCACTCGCGGGATCCACGAAGAAGACTCGAATGCATGGCATGGCAAGCGTGAAACATTTGACGCGCATGTTAAACTTTCTGTCGTACCTTTTTCACGGCAGGAGGAAACTCCGCTGAAAGGCGGTCGCTTGGGCGAGAACTCCTTAGGAGCCTGCCGGTTTTACACGCTTCGCGTACCCCGGCGAAGACGGCGGAATATGCGTCGCCGCGTGGAATCGGGAAATTGAATTTGCGAACTTCCACTTTCGGGAGCGTCGCGATGCGACGCGTCGCCAGTCGCCTGTTCGATTGTGCCTCCCGATTTGTCACGGTCGAGTCCTCCAACGGAAACTCCGCTGAAGACTGTAAAACTTCAGCGTAAAGCAGAGAAAATACAATGCAACATACCGATGACATACCTAATAAAGACGATTAATTTATATGTGAATTTGTTTACAAAACTTTCTTTTCCAGTAACATAATTTGAATGATAAATTAAAGATAAGATCATTAAAACGAAACTTGAGAATGTTATTAAAAAGGTAAATTCTTTTGCCACAAATAAGAGATTTATTTTATAATGTATTTATTAAATAATTATTAAATAATAACAAGTTTTAAAATTTTTAAGTTTTGTCAATATCACAAAAATGTACGATTTAAATATATATATATATACATATAATTTAAAATTAATAATGACAGAAAAATGTTAAAAAGGAATTACTGTAAAAAGGAATAATAATATATATTTAATAAAAGACTTTTCTTTTAGAAAAATGTTACTTTAAACCACACATCTGCAGAGAAATAAGCACAGATTCAGCAGTCATTTATACTGGTGTACCTGCTCCAGTGACACTCGACCGAATTACGTCGTAATATTTCACTCGGCGCGTCGTAATGGACGACGCTCGCGACGCGGTTGCAAACTCGGATAGAAGAGCTAAAGATGGATGTATGGTAATTTATTAACCTTATCGTCGGCAGTAGACATCGCGGGGATTTTTCATAGTTTTGCACGAAAGGAACAACGCCGCGTGCGCGAATGACGTTAAAACGTCGCCTCTACGGAGGAGTTTCTTTCGCGCCGCAAATTACGGGATCGCAGCCGCCGCCGCAGCCGCCCACGGGATTTCAATTTATTTCGCCGAGTCGTAGGAAAGTCGTATCCTCCCGCACGGTCGCGGTTCCCATTGTCGGATTCGTGCGAAATCCCCCCTCCCCCCTCCCGAAACGTCGATATCGCGTCGCGCGGAAAATCCACCGACTGCAGTCAATCCTATCGCGGGATGGAGTCGATCGGAAGGAGGAAGCCAATCGTTGCTTCTTCGTGCCGTATGGATCGCGTTTTAGAGGATCGAAGGTCGAACGCGTCGCGAATAGATAAACGCGCGTTTGCGGAAAGACTGTGGATTTCATCGGCGATATACGCGGGAAGGCATAAGGGACGCGAGGGCACGCGGAGGGAAAAACCGTGAAATCGGCGCCGCGATTCTATTCCGTTCGTGACGCATACCGACGAAGAATCGCTCTGAGAAATAATCGTTTCGAAGTCTCGAAGGAGAAAACCGGAAACGCGTTTAATTTCGCGGAGAAGAAGGATTCGCCTCGCTAAATTTACCCACCGGCGTTGGTTAGCATACAAATGCGTCATTCATTTTATAGAAGAGATTTTATCTCAAAAAGAATGTCCTTTTATACAGTTATAGTAACCAACGTGTTTGTCGGAAGTTCATGTGGCTTTTAAAAACAAAGCAACATGTAATTAAGTGTAATTAACAAAATTAGTGTAGTTCGCATGCAATTATGCGACAAAAATATTTTTAATTTCGTAACATTAGAAGAATGTTGAGAATTTTTATCTTTCTCTCCTTTCTCTTCCTCTGTTTGTCTATCTGTCTTTTCTCTCGCAGAATTCCCACGAGAAGCTATAAATCTATTAGTATAAGCCGATAAAGCGATTTCGCATTGTATACCGCTGGCGTGAGAATGACAGAAGGAGGGCGAGATAAAAAAAAGGAGGAGAAATACGACTGACAATATTGCAAGTCGATGAAGTCGAGTAACACAGTTGCAGAAAGCTCGCGTGTTGTCTGCGGAAAATGCTTGCTTTATATCAACGTACTCTACGAGGATACGAGCGATGCGATTTATATCCTCGATTTGTAAAACTTGATCCAACAAAAGCGGGGGTAACCGCACAAATTAGTTTCATTCGCGGTTACGTATTACACGATCATAATCTTTTATAAATAAATTACAAGACGCTATTGACTTATTTTTATAAATGCGTATAGAATGTTTAAAGATTCCGGTTTTATAATTTTAATTAAAAAATTTTAAATAATATATCAGTTAATTTCTTACTCTCATTTTATACTTTCCTATTTAAACTGTTTTTCAAATAATTATAAGGAAAATTTTTAATTAGTTTAATTAATTATTTTTTAATTAAGAACCAAAATATTAATAATTATTTCAAAGATATTATATTGTATTAATGCAAGCATTTAAAAATAGAAGACTACAGTCTTAGAATGCAAGTAAATTTTATTTCATGATATAATTATTAAAATAATTAATATTAAAATATTGCCGTCTCTTTAGTTTCTTTTTTAAAAAGAAAATTATTTTTTAATTTTTTAAAGAATCTCATGTAAAGTTAAGAATAAATGTCTTGAAATGTATTTCATATCCATGTTTACATTTTAAACATTTTTATTTTTCATTGTTTTGATTAAAACCTCGGATATTATAAATAAAAAAAAATATTCATGTTTAAAATAACATCCGTTTAAAAATAGATATTAAAAGGTGCCGACATTTTTCTTACAAATTTATATATTTGTAAAGACTATCAGAATAATGAGTAGTAATGAAGTTACAATGTCAAAATATTGATTCATAATTTATATCAACATTTAGAAGTCTCGGATCGAAAAGTACATACGTTCCAACGCTCGTGTTGCACGTTGAAATAGACATAAAGAGAGAAAAAGAGAGAGAGGGAGGCAGAGAGAGGAAAGAAGGAAAAGACAGGAGAGAAGAGAGAGAAAGAGAGAGTCTCTGAAATAGTCTATCAAATATTCATCAACCAGCGCACGAATTTTGCGCGCGCTCGCATCTCATTAAAACGACTGAATCTTTCATCAAACGTTAATGCATCTCAGAAATATGAAATTAACAGCGGGTACTTAACCACGTTTCCTGCTTTGGCCGTTCGTATGTTGGACAGCTAAAATTATTATTTATTTCGTCATATTTTTTCGACGAACAAAGCTGTGAAAAATCAACATGATGAAACTGTATTATATAAAGAAATCAGATTTTTTAATCTTAAAATACTCGATTTAAATATAAATTTCTTTGTAACAGAAAAGATAGCAACTATTTTTTTTGCTTTAATAGAAAAAAATAGATTAATTCAAATAGAGTTATGGTTTCTTTCTCGCATTTATAAAAGAATCATATTCTTCTCAATGGACTATTTCATCTACGTTAATCTTTTATACTATATTTTTATTTTAACAATTTCCAATAATTAAGAGCGCGTACTAGGACGCGTTGAATTTATTTGCGCTATCCCGGCGGAGCATCTTTATCGGTGCAGATAAAATCACACGCGCGCGCGCGCGAGAGAGAGAGAGAGAGAGAGAGAACGAAGAAATCGATGATTACTGCGCGCGGGAATCGCTGTCGCGCCAGATTTCCGAAAGAGTCCACTCGTTATCTGACCATTTTGCCGGGAGCCAAACTACGTTACAAAGATTCGTGGGAGGACCGAAGTTTCCTAACGAAAACCCCTTTACCGCACCATCGTCTGCCGCCGCCGCCGCCACCGCCGCCACCGCCGACGACAACGAAGAAACGACGACGGCAGGCGCTCCTTGGCGTAAAAAGCCAAGAGAAAGTCTCGCGGCATTCCTTCGGCCCCACAAATTCCGATATCAAGGAACTTCCTCCAAATAATTTCCTCCCACAGAGCCGTTCCGTCCTCCCGCCGAGACGCCGCCGCCGCTGCGGCGGCAAATAGCGAAACAAACTTCCGCCCCTCTCTCTGATCCGAAGAGAAAGTTCATTCGAATTGTCCGATAAGAAGCCCAAACCACCCCCAACGTATCCCTCGGATACGGAACCCAAGGACAAACGAGTTATCTACCCCTTCGTTCGCCTCCGCGTAAAAGCGATGAATCAGCTCTGCCGATGTGCCTCCTTCTTTTTGTCGCCCGCTTCCATCCTTGAATCCTTCCGAAGGAGATTCGTTGTTGCTTCGTGAATAAAGGGATTATTATTTAATGAAACGATCGTCATAAAAAAAACAACGCATCCCATAATATCGGTAATAACTAGGGATAACGTGAAATGCTAAAGAATGTGTTAGCAGTCACATACAAGAGTCGAATTAAATCCGAATTTTTCAGGTTCGGGAAAGGAAATTTAATTACTCGCTGGATTTGCCATTCTAAGCGCGGTATTCATAATTCCGATAGTCCGATCTTATATTATAAGATCTTAAATTTGATCATGGACTGTTTTAAGACTCCGATGAATGAAATGATCATACAGCGTTATCGAGATTTAAGACAAAATCATACTTGAATAAGATCGAACTATGAATACCGGTCTAAAACCGTTTGGGAATTCAAGATTAGAGTCGAATCTCCTCTGTCGCTTCTATCGTATAGAAAAATAAAAATTAATTTTTTATTGCAATTGTATTATTTCTGTGTTAATTCAAAAATTGCGAAAGTAAATTCAAGTTACACGAAAGGCGAGTACAGAAAGAGTAGTGGGAGTAGCGAGGTAGAAAGTGCACGTGGAAATTATGATATTGATCATTTTTTTCCACCATGATATCACGATCTATATTTATTCACCAATACGCTACGACTGAATATACGAAGTAAATTAGGTTGCTGCTTGCGCATTCATATGCAGTCGTATCGATTCCTTACAGAAATTTCGCTCCTGAGAGAACTATGAGAGAACGTAACGGGATCACGAACCGCTATCGAGGACGAAGCTCTTCTCTTATTTAGCAAATAGCTACTCTCACGCCGAGTTTGCGGCACAGTTTAATTAAATTAGGTCTTAATGTTAATTCACCGCGCGCATCTTTGCGAAATTCACGCTTAGAGTAACATCAACGTAATATTGTTGTATGTTGTCAAAATTGAAACTATCACGTCCCGGCGTAGAATGGTATAAGACATTCTATTAAATATTTCATCAACAAATTAGCAACGAGCAATTAATAATCTTGATTGACAAAAATTTGATGGCAGTTATTATTATACAAAATTTAGCAATTTTATCAGAATAAATTTATTATTATTATTATTATTATTATTTAATTAGAATGAATATAATGTAAATATTTTAATGAAAACTAAATTAGTATAATTTACAATATTATTTATAAGTTTAAATATTTATATGTTAATGTTGATGAGACGATGAATTAAATTTATATTTCTTGCTTTTAAATTCATTTTTATGATACTGTTATAAAAATGAGATACTAATAAAGAGAGTATTAAATTCTTTAATCGGTTTTGCAAAGTCCAAGAATACAAGATTACAGTTTTTTTTGTTTCTGATTTACCTAGACACAAGCACACATAATCTGGCCATTATGTATAATTATTTGTCAATGTCTCATCTTACATTTAATTTCTGTAATTAAAGAATAACATATAATGTGCCTTAAAACAAATTTGCAATTTCATTTTATCGTATATAGCGCTCTTTATTTGACAAATGCTAAAACATTTTTGATATTCTTTATATTGAAGTAAAATTAATTTTGAAATTAATTTATGATAAATTGAAATTATGTTAGATTATTGAAATTAAGTCAAAGTAATTCAGAGTGAGGGCATCGTGAAATTAAAATGCGAATTGACGAACTCCAACGCGAACGTCTCTAACGAGATCGGGCGCGAAATATTCTCTCGCACGTGTAATTTACGGAACGAGCACGAGGAACTTAGGCAGTTACCGAAAGTTAGTCGTCGATTGACCCGCGATAACTCGCGCATCGTATTTTTCATTATTCTCTCCCCTCAAACGCAGCGCCGATATTTCTTGCCGAGAGAACCGTGTAATCGAGGAGACGTACTAGGCGCGCGCCTCGGCAAAGTACGAAGTTCTTCGTTCCAGCTTCGTGCCTGATAATATAACGAGAGTTTACTTTGTGAGGCGGCATCGCGGTGGCTTGAGGGCGGCTCGGAGCATCTCGTGAACGAGGCTGAGTGCGAGAGACGGCCCCGGCCGACGCCGACGCAACCGACGCGCCTTATCACGAATAAAGGATGAGTGTTCAAACTTTGCCGAGCACGTGCTTGCGCGGCGAGCGAGCGAGGGAGCGCGCCGCCGAAAAGACAAGTGATTCTTCCGCTTCTCGCGGAACGACTCTTTTGTTCCTCGGCTGCCGCTCTGTAATTTAATTTGGAAAGTCGCTCTCTTACCGAACGCCTCGATCACGATTTTACAATCTTTGCTGATGAATCACGCGGAAAGGGAAAGTGATGTCTCGTCTCGTCTCGTTCGCGTCGCGACGTCCCGCCGCTCCGGTCGGTCACTTCGTATCATCGCGCTTCGAAACGGGCCATAACTCGGTTTATTACGTTCGAAGATTTAAAGCGGCCGAATTAATTTAATCACGATCCACCGTATAGCGGCCACGCCGGTTTACGGCGGGCTCCCGGTGCATATCTTTGTCACTGTCTTCTGCCCCGCAGTTATTTTTATCGTGGATGGAAAAACCGCGTAAATTTATGTGCCCTCGTCTTTTCGTTTGGTTTATCCGTCGCGTCCGCAAAAATATTCGGTCCGCCGTCGTAATACACGCAATTTGTCATTTTGATATTCGCGCGCATGTTACGCGAACGGCCGCGTAAATTTTCGCCCCCGCCCCCCCTCCTCGTCCCCGCCGCGACGAAAATTAACGTTTCGTAGCAATCGTAACTTCTGTTGATGCGGCTTTCACGTTGGCGCTTGTTGTCGCGTTGGACTTTATGTCCCTCATATAGGATATATCGCCAACATTCGCGAATAATTCCGTAATCACGTAACACCGATGTTTCTATAATTTGCCCGATCACGCGCGCACACGAATGATTTTCGCGCATGTTTTTCCACCGAGAGTTTGCGAAAATAAAATTAAATAAATAACCTATTCCTTTTTAAAAATATTTTCATGAGAAAACGATCGCGCCCATATTCCTCGGGGAGACACACAGATGCGATTCACCTGAATTAGCAGTCACTAGCCGGTTCCCATCGCGGGGACCGGTCAGTTTGGCGAAGACGCCACCGTGGTGGACGATGTCGCACCGCTCTGGCGAGACAAAAGTAATTAAACCCAGAGGAGTGCTCGATAATTTAACACACATACGGCGAAGCGCGTTCGAACGTAACCACCCTCTTCTCCTTCCGCGGTCGCGCGGGCGCGCCGGCAGCATCTTCCACTCGAGCGCGCGCGGCAACGTGGTGAAACACAACGGGCGAGAAGCGCGAGTCCATAGGAGCCCTTCTATGAGCGATGAAAACACCGCATAAGGGCATTATGCATACGACGTCACGTACGCGGAAATACGTTCGGAACGAGAATGTTGTTCGGGACGAAAATGCAAATTGGACGACGGCACGACGGCACGACGGCACGGCGCACGAATGAAACGGGGGTTGGCCGGGTGCTTTGAGCCAGTCGTTAATTTTTTCCAACGAGAATGGCGGATGATGCAGCGAGTTTCGTGACCGGCTATTCTGCTCGCCGTTATTGCCGGATCGTAATTATTATCACCGCCGATGACTACAGGCAACGCGGAGGTCGACGGCGGCGACGACGACGACGACAACGACGACGACGACGACAATGACGATGATTATGACGATGACAAGGATAAGGATGATGATGATTAGAATGACGAGGACGACGATGTCGCTATTTAATCGTCGTGCAGCTGCTTTTTTCATGTCCTTTTTACGCATTTGATGTACACAATTTGGCTCAATGCTCTAACTTTATTTTGCATTTAACTATGGTTCAAATGGCTAAACATAATTATAATCTAATTTTTTAATTAAACCAGACACCACAGACGCGCGCTTCGCGCGCGCCATTTAGCTTTTTCTTTACTTCTTACTACAACACGTTTACAATGCATACAGTTACATTGTATTAAACTGTTAACCCTTCGATACGCACAACTGTCAAAATATGCAATGACTGTTGCTCACAAAGTAAGCGCAGCAAGAGAACCAATCAGCATCGCGGAAAAGAAGCAACAATAAACTTCGAGCAGCAATAAATTTCGAAAGATGCGAGTATCGATTTAACATGGTTTTTTTTTAGATAGGAAGGAGGAGGGAAAACAAATAATTTTTAAATTTCTATCCATACTAAAAAAAAGGTATAGACCGAATACCATCATGCGGAATTTTGTAATGGCTTTCCATCATCACATTCCGATCGCATAGCATTTTTGCAGGACACTGCATTATTAACAAACATTTTAATGTCGTATTGATTGTAAAGGAAATCCCATAGTTGAACGTGAAGACCATCCAATTTCCGGTATGAATTTAATCTGTCATACAAGATTTCTCGACTGCGTTACTTTATAATTATTGACTGCGTGTATTATACTTTATAATATGACTTAATTTATTATTTGCGTTTAGATTCAATATGATTGAAAAAGGCCTAGTCAGGCTGAAACTAGTATCGCGATATATTACTTTTTGAATGAATAAATAATTAAACATCTATTAATTTTTGTTGCTCGTCTTTGGCCCATTATTTATGTTGTGTTAAAAAAAGGTATGTCGATAACTTGCATCTCTCGAAATTGTTGTCGCGATGCTGATTGGTTCTCTTGCTGCGCTTACTTTGTTGAACGGCTGTCATTGCATATTTTGAGAGTTGTATGTATTAAAGCTGATGTGTCATAATAGTAAATTATAGTAAAGAATAAAAAATGTCAAATAGCGCGCGCAAAGCGCGTATCTGTAATGCTAGTGAAATATCTAAAAAATCTGTTGACATTTAGAGAAATTCGCTTAAGATTAATTTCTTCAGTTTCTTTGAAAATAAAAGAAATTAGAATATTATTGCATTTTACTTTAATTTCTGGCTAGAAACAAGATTAGCAATCTTAATTCTCTATAAAATTTAATCGTCATACATACCCATACATATTCACAATGTAAGAACTTATTTTTTAATTTTTATCTAGCAACAGTCGTGTTGCACGCTAAACTTCATATAAAGTTTTTATTAATTTAACTCTAACCGAAATTGGAATTTTTAATAACAAGAAGCAAAATAAACTCAAACAGTAGTTTCACGTAGATTAGAAATTTTACGCTGCATGTAAAAAAAATATTTTATATATTTTTTTAAACTTAAAGTAAAATTGCTTGATAAAAAACTAATTTCGAGTTTTATAATCTATGGCCTATGCAATCTTTAATTGTTTAAGCAATTTAAAAAAATTAGTTTATTTAAATATATAATAAAAAGAAAGGAAGGAAAAAATATTAGCAATTTGATTTTACTATTAAGTAAAACAAATTGCTTGAATAACGCCACAAATGATTGAATACATCGTTAAATTCTGCGAAATGAGTATTTGAGCGCCCCGCAGCATGCACGAATCGCTATTTGTCGAGCAACAATAAAGTCGATCGACGATATTACTGATAATGAGATAAGTTAAATTCGCAGTTGAGTATCATTACCATCATTTGTCGCGATTTGTCGCGACGAATAAATTTTCCAATTTAAATACACGCGTCGGCTGGTTGATTATACGGCATACAAATGCCACAAAACATATATCATGCGCTATCATGCGAAATCCAGACGAATAAATAGTACAACACGCCGGAAGATAAACAAATCCGTCAGACGTATTCATTTTTGCCGGTCGACTTTCCCCCTGGCCCCGCGGAAGCGCTTGAATAACCGAGATAGGCTTAATTACGATTAATAACATCGCTGCATCGGTAATTCGTTGCCGGCAAGCGGATAATAAAAGTTGCTGACAAGTTGCTTATCTGAATCATTAACCAACAAGAAAATGTTTGCCACTGCCCCTTCCAATTTTTATAAACTTAGCTATAGCATAGCTATAAATAAGATACTCTTATATGTATATTTACGAGCGCTACATTTGAAAAATGTACCGATAAAAAGTACTCTAGTAATAATAATCAAGCCTAGGTAATAGTTACTGAAGCTTTGATAAAATAATTTCAAGCAAAAGTTCGATTAATATAAGCAAAATCAAACATAATAATTTTACTTTTATAAATATTAATAATATTTAGTAGTTATTATTATCAAATGATTTGTTAATATTATTATGTTTGGTAATATTTACATCAATATGCTAAACAAAATACATTTGATAGCTATTATTAGACTTTTTCTTAGTGTAAGACTGCTCCCGAACTGTGCAAAATAAATTAATTTATATGATGACATTTAATTCTTCTCGATTATATATCTCTGAAGTGTCATAAAATATATATGAGGAATAATTTTGAAAATATAGAAGTTGTCCAAATTTGTGAAATTTGAAACAGACAGCACGCACGAAAAATATGTCTCTTTGTTTAATTTAATTTATCGTATATAGTACTCATTATAATCAAATTGAGATAATTTAGTAAGAAAAAACAAGCGTTTCCTTATAACGTATAATCATGTAGCGTGTAAGTGTACGTTTGTACGGTAAACTAAACGTTGTAGGCGAGTTCTTCGGTCCCTCAGGATCGTGGCGGTAGATCGGCTAAACCACTTGGCTAAACTAATCAGGATTTAGTGTGCACGAGCGACCACCTCGCTCGGCTGTCGGTGTGGACTCCTACCGAAAATCCGTGGCACGCGGCAAAGAAAGTCGCTCGGCCAGACTCCGACGATGCAAAAACGACGAAATTCGGGTCTGCATGCAGACGGGGGCCCTTCGCATACCGTGCCCAAAGAACCGTCGTCCGGTGCGGCGCAGACGGGCCCCCGGGAGGAACTTATTGCCTGGCGTTACGAGAGCCGAGGAATAATTGCGAGTTGTGTATCGAGAAGTTTTTGAAAATTTCATTATAGAATATTTTAAAAAATGCGTGAAACGATGCGAGGAAAGAGACAAAATTAGATGCGTGTTCATCATCCGTCCCACTTGAATTTGATACAAATTGATCCAATAAATAATTAAAGAGTTATAATTAAATGTCACCGGGGGACTTAATGTCGGTTTACCTCGATAACATAATTAACATTCAAATTATGATCGCGGCTGTTTAATGTTAAAATGCGGTGAATAGCAGCGAAGGTATTCATCACGCGCGTATCGTTTATATTATATACATATATGGGAATTATTATATCGGCGCCCGCGATTTCGATATTCGCATCGATAATTCATTACTGTGTAATCCCTATTGACAATACGGAATAATATCGAACATACGGCACTTCCGCTGAGCCTGTCATAGAAAATATTATATAAGCATACGAAGCTTGTCCCGTTCAACATTATGCACAATCTAATATTATGACCTACACACGCAACCTACATTCCGTAATTTTATTTGCAAGGCGCATCGCAAATTCACAGGTAACACATTTTGCTCAAAGACTCCAAAGAGACAGAAATTGCGTTTTCCTTGCGAACAAGATTTTACCTCAAACCGCAATTTTAGTCAAAGGGTTGATATCAAAATTTGCACATAGGTTGAGATGTATATATTTTAATTCCCTTTATAATTTTCTTTGCGTAAATAATATAAATTTTTACGCAAATTTTAACGCACTGGCCTTTCTAGCAAGTCACAGAAATATAATTTCATTGTTATTTTATTTAAAAAAACAACGTGATGGTATTAATTCTGATTAGAAACATGTCATATATTTTTTGCAATATATTAAGATAGTACATCGCTAATGTTAAGCTCATGTTAAGCTTAATATTTTTAAGCCTTTTCTCTCGTTATTATTATTACGATAATTACTTGGAAAGATTTGCGGCAACTCAAAGATATCTTCTATATTAGAAGTGGAAATTTCGCACGTTTATTCGTTTCACACGTTTGACACGTTAAGCATCAATCTTATTGTAAAACCAAGATCGACATTTTTGACATCGCAGCCGTCACGTTCCGAGCGATCTCGCATCAGCTCGCGACGCCTGAGACGTCTTGGGTAATAACCGGCCCATAACACTGGCCATGGCATTCTGAAACCTCGATCAGACGCGGCAGGTTCTCTTGGTTCGCGCCCACCGCGATTTCGAACTTGCAGCGCCAAAGCTTGAAGACGCGCCAGGACTGTCGAACGAAGCTATTTCGAGAATTCGGTCATCGTAGACGGAATTTACAAGAGGTGCTGAGGAAACTAGATGTACAAACTTTAATCTATTAACTTTTTGGTAATCCAGAATCGATGTTTTTCCCAGCGTCAAAAAATTTCATGCGTTATTAAATTTCGAAAAACTTCTTAACTTTTAGCATTTTATGATTTAATTTATCACATTAATGTGCTGTATAATTATTAATAAATAGATTTTTCATCACATTCTACTTAAATCAGGACAGTGTAAAGTTAATGAATTTATCAAATAGAGTGCTCTCGATCATGTTGCATCTGATAGAGCGGTTCAAGGGCTGTAAAATTAAGAAAGTATCCGAAGATTGAAAGTTTCAAATACTAAACAAGTTAGAAGCAATCTTCTAGAAATTCTAAAGTTACATTTCACTATATCTTCATTATCAGTTTCGCTGACATTGACCAGTTCCTCAGACTAGCTCCTGACTCAAGCTAACTTTTCCTCGAATCTATATATTGTTAATTGCCATCTTACGACAACATCGTTTATTTTTACAAATAAACACATCTTCCTTATCTAAAATTAATCGGTAAATTATGATAAAAAGAAATATATACATATATATATACGTTAAACTGTGAGATACTTTGTAAGTTATTTTGTCTTGCGTGGCAAAACTTCTGTGATAAGGGGTCACGCGGCGAATGCACGCACTTGAAAAGTTTGGACAGCGGATGACGCGTAGCGAAGTTACTATACAGCAAATAAAACTTCGACTCGATCTTCCAGCCACTTTCTTCCCATATGACTCGCGTCACTCCAGTTCGCCGAGGTAAACTTTGTTAATGTAAGTTTGTTTGCGCTGCAAGGCAATTTGTATGCTTAACCTCTCGCTTCGCGGAGTCTCGTCGGAATTACACCTTACGATTGTTGTACGCAAGTTTGTTATCGAAGTTTGTTAAGTTCCGACGAGCTGCTGTATGCCCGCGATAATAAAAAAAAAACATTGTCGTCGCGTTTGCCTAAAATTGATAAATATTTACCATAACAATCGATTACGAGGCCATTTTCCGCCTAAACAATCGGGAATAAAAAAAACAATAAAGTTTAGTTAAATTTTTCCTGAGCTAATCCTTGATCCAAATTTTGATATATTGCATGTTGTCGCAATTATATCGTAATCATAAATTTTAATTTTGAAATGAATTCATAAACTAATTCAACTGAAAAACCGTTGACACAAAATGTTTTATTGGAAAATATTTTTTAATCAAATATTCGAAGAATTTTTAATGTAATTGTTTTAATAAAAAAAAAAAAACTTGATAAAAGACCATCATTTGTTACGCTTCAATTAAATTAAATTAAGCCTCGAGTTAAATCCTCGCCAAACTAAGTCCACTTAAAATTAATGGAGAAACAATGTCTTGTTATTTACATTACGCGATACTTGCCTCAGCAAGATCCTGCAATTTTCCATATTGAATATCTCCATAATTACATTTGTCATTAATCTTTACGAGAGAAGGATTGGCTCAAAATACATCAAACAGTTAAGAAATTATTTTTCGATAAATGCGTTTCAGTACATATGCTTTGTACGATCAATTAAGCAAAGCCGCTTAATTTTATCGCGACGGAACTGATGCGCAAATAGGAATTATGCAATATTACCAGATTGAAACCGGCTATGACATACAGCGCGCGTGCAACGTTGAATGAAGAAGAAACGCGACGAGAGGAGACGCGCAACTGGCAAAGCAAAGGAAGTTTAGGGGAGGAGGGTGTCCTCCGCGTGGACGATAAACTAGAACGCAGCAGGAAGACGAGCTAGCTTTACGGCTCTGACGTACGACCTTCCTGGCTGCTACTTACCGGGTACAAAGCCGTCGTCGTCGTCGGCGGCCCAACCTTACCTCCGCGGATAAGTTTAAGCAATGCCCGCAACCCCCATTCGCGTCCTGTCTCGCCGTATCCCACCATCGGCGGCGGCGCGTCCTTAGAACGAGATACCGTCGAGGAAGAAGACACTTTTCCGGAAGACCGGCGTTTCGCATTGTGTCTCCGCGCGCGCGCGCGATGCACAGCCATATAAATACCGCGTATAAATTCTGCACGGGGCAACTCGCTCGCGGATTCATTATCGGTAACAAAGACGTATCTCCGGGCGAGCAATCAACCGCGGTTCTTACTTCTCGTTTTTCCATCGTCGATAAGCAATTGTTTTCATTTTTATCAGTAAAAAGACACTAATATTACTTGTTTTCCCATTTGGATTCTTGTCGGGCAAACGGCATGCGGGTACGCCGCGCGCGGATTACGGATTAATTAAACCTCACGTTCGATAACGACAGAGCGCAGAACGAGCAATCGGAAGAACGGTATCGCATCTGCTGCTCCTGGGTGTATGCGGCGCGGTTCGTTCATCAGCCGAGAGCACATCTATTGGTTTCTGCAAGTCGTTGCACATTCGTTAGCCCGGTTATTAAGCCGCCGCCGTCGCTATAAAGGACGCATTGCGCGCGCGACAAATCAGCAGCCCTCGTCTCTTTGCGTCCTTTCTCACCTCCAGCCCCACCCTCCCGCTCGCTCCTTAACATCCTCTTCTTCCACCGTGTCCCAAAAGCGCGTCAAGTCTCCTCTCTTCTCGAGCAGCTCCGTAGGAAACCATGATTAAAACGGTGTTAAGCCACGGCGAGGCTGTCGGCTGCAAGCTCGCCGAGATAATGACTCGAGGTCGGAGGATGGTTTCCTTCGGATGAGTCGCACGGGACGAAGAGATAGTAAGACCTTAAGACTGATCGAGACGAGCAGCGAACACGGAGAGAATTTCGAACTAGTTAAAATATCTCTGCAAGAGAATACCGCCCGTGTAAACGTGATCTATTTAATTTTTAAAAGTTCATAAATGTACGATATAATATATTAAAGATAATGTCCAAATTCGAAAAAGAAGCTTTACTTCTAACTTCTTCAATTGCGACGCGATCTAGTAATCACTATCTTTTGCTTCACATTTCATAAACATGTAAAATATCTTCAAAATATGTAAGACTTGGAAATCTAACAAAAATTGAAAAAGCGGCAAATACGAATCAGCGCGGTAAATAGGACACAATAATAATTCAACACAAATTAATTAAAATAATAAAACACATAAGAGCGAGCGTAGCGTGGCAGATAGAGCATTAGTTTGCTATGCTAGAGGTACACTAGAGGTCTCGGATTTGATCCCAGGCAGAATCAAAATTTACATACTTACGCTCATTTCTCCTCTGCGTGGGCCTGGCGAACCAACGAAAGTATTCTAGATGATGAAAAACCTCTCAGAAAAATTTGCCGTTCGGAATCGGCGTTAAAAATGTACTTAGGTCCCATATGACGGCGTATAATCTGCGTGCGCACCACACAGTCATATGTGAGAGAATCGGACAACATCAGAAGACGTTACAAAACCGATGTATAGGTAGATAGATAGATAAAAAACATATTAATAAAATCGAACGTTTTATTTCTTGCTTTAAATTATCCTCGCGTTTTAAGTATTTTGAAGATGGCTTAAAGCAAGAGTCAAAACTTACGACTTTATTATGTTTTTTTATTAATTTGATTAATTTGTGTTGAATCATTATTGCGCCCTATTTACCGCGCTGGTTCGTGTTTGACGCTATTTTTAATTTTTGTATATTTGTAAAATAATATCTGTATTATATTATTCGTAATGTGATGTTAAAAATTTCTCATTTAGAGTGTACTGAAAGCCGACGCTACGAAAAAAAGGGATGGATGATATGCGGGGGTTGCGTTAGATGAATGAAGTAAGAATGACGTGGAGTAACGTGCACGCGGAGAAATTGTTACGCGGCGGTGTCGGTGCATATCGTAGCAACAGCCATATTGGCTGTTCGTGCGAGTCGGGACGAACGATTTGAGCGAATTGAATGGATCCTGCGCGAGTTTACGGGCCGCACGCGACGATTAATCTTTGTCCCGAGGGCTTCCGGCCGCTTTGAATAAAGCCAACCGTGGGACGTCTCGTCGGCCGGCGTGACGTCATCTTTCGACGGAAGTGATGTTCGTGGCGATATATTTGTTAAATATTAATTGCAGCTTCTCGTGCAGCCCTGTCGCTATTCGAGTGGCAGGCGCGCGGGGAGGCGCGAGGAGGGAAGGACTATCACGGATAATTCCTCGCGCGAACAAATTGCGCATTCCTTCGCCAACGTTCTACGCCGAGGAAACGATTCGTCGACGCAACTGGCATGCGATGAATGTCGCTAATCTCGAAAATTAGTTCTGTAGAAATAATCTCGCGCGACGACTATTTTATATTAGCCGAAAATATCTGATAAAGCATTAAATATAATGTATAAAGATGTAGAAATCATCGATTTCTATTTTTATAATATTTTATTTACACACATATCATCTGATAATAATACGAGCCCTAAAAAAAACCTACTCGAAATTTCCGAAAAATTCTTGAATGAAATTTACAGTCATATATCGATGAAAAAAAGATCAGAAAGGGCTTAAAATGGCTAACAATCGGACTGCATTTAAAGGGTGTAAATAACGTTTGTTAATTATCTCTGTATTTCCTGCGCAATAATTCAATTTCTCGCACAATTAGATGGCATAATAGAAAGCGAACTCTCCCTCTTTCCCCGTGCGTATTTCTTCCTCAGTCCACCCCAGTCCAGTGCAGAACGGACCGATTGGCGGAGGCAAAGAGTCGAAGAAGAGAAAAATGACGACGGCAGAAAAGGGTTGTCGACACGCTCGTCCTAGAGAGGGAAGAGATCGTCGGGGCGGTCAACCTGTAATGCTGTTTCCCGACCACGAACATTCCCGAAATGTTCCGGCTCCCGAAAGCCCCCGCGGCCCAACGTGTACGTTGGAACATCGAAGCCCCTTGTTTCGTCGAGACCCTGTTCTTCTCTCCCCCCTCCCCATTTCCCCTATCTTCCCAACTGGTATTTAATTTAAAACACGGAAGGAGGCGGCGTCACGTTCCCGCCGAGGTATTTTAGTGCGCGCCCCAACGACGTTGCCCGCCGCCGCCACCAGGTGATCATCCGCAACTGCAATTTAACGCACACCGACGCCGGATGAGAAGCGGACGGTATATGCATTAACGTTTAAAGTGCAGTCCCGCGCAAATAGCGTTTACCGATGAAAAATGTCGTCTACCAACGTCGGCCGCGCCGCGCCGCCGGGCGCGGCGATATCCCTCGGACGTCAGCACGATGAAAATGTTGTATTGAGATAAATGGTGAAAATTCTATCTTCATCATTTTCGCGGCGAAGATTAATTCAACGCATGGCCAGAAAGCGCCTCTATCGCGCGCGACAGCATTTGGTTCTTTCTCTTATTCATGGGGACAAAAGCTATACATGTTGAGAAACAATTATTGCGATTGGAAAACCATGTTTGTTCTAAACTCAAAATTTATATTTTGATTTCTTAAATAAATGCTTGAATATTTCGAGTTGATTCGAATTCTCTTTTCCTATATCCACTGAATTTTATTTTTATCTCATGCTTGGTTGCGACATGAACGCATTCGAGATACCTCATTCGAAAATCGTCAAAGTGCGAAAATATGAAAAAAAAGCCTAAGAATATCTACCAATGCGGAGATCATCGGAGCGGCACTTTAAGCGGGAATTTTATTTTAATGCTATCGGTTGTGTTGTTTAAAAAAACTGTAAAATGCGTGAGTTTATTTTCTAAAGTATTTTCATATAACCAAGTTCAGGCAGAATGTTCAATTGAGCTGATCCGCGCCGCGCCAACGAGCTGCACCGCGTCAAAAAGGTCTAAGCTTCCTACATCCTCGAAAAAACCTTTAATCCCGGCGCTAACTTGCAACCGTTTTTCCCCTCGCGAAGCGAAACTTTCGGCTTTGCTAATAAACTTCGGCCACCGCCGACGTGGGCTCTCTCTTGATGGCGGGTCGGCAACGTAATCACTTAAATAAGCTACATCCAATGGCGACAACGATCCGATATTTCGACAACGTCGTTCTTGCGACAATCCATGATAAGCCGTGCTACTGTATGCGCGAACATATTAATATTTCATATCACAAAAACTCGCGTAATCTTTGTCGGGTACGAATATTCAGATTATTATCCTGTTTTAGATACGTTATACAATTTAATAAATCTGGAACAGTATTTTTGCAAAAAATACTCGATAAAATGATAAGTTTTATAAAGAGCGGAGCGGAAAGTCAACGGTTTAATAAGTCATCTTTATTTAACATTACATGCAGTGCTGAATATTATAGCACAGTAATTTTTAAATCTCTTCTGTTTGACATGTCGTAGATAGAAAATGTGAATAAATTGGACTGCTATATTTGGATTCAAACGTGCAATGGAAATGACGATATCCATCAATTGTAAAAATAAATTCAGCAAAATTCAAGAGCAAAATAATTAGTAAAGATAGCAATAAATAAAATGAATTGCATAAAAATTATAAAGTGTAAAATAGATAATACATAATAACAGAATTTGTTTTATATATATTATTAAAATTATAATATCAAATATAATATATATTTTAATAACATTTATATACAAATAAAAGTACACAATAAAGCATGTGCGCAAGCAAAAAGATTATTTTTATATAAAATTATGTAATTAATTAATTTTTTTTTTGGATGAGTAATATATTAATCTAAAGATACCGAGTGAGATATAACGTCTATCCATTATTTTATAAAAATAAATAAGCAGAAGAGTACGTAAATTCATGCATAATGCAGATAAATACATTTTAAACAACATAACTGAAGTTATGTTTCATTCTACAATAATGATATCTTTCTCTCAAATTTCTTTACTTCGTTACAAAGATATTGAAAACACAAGTTTCAGACTTTAGCCCAGTTTTCATTGTTCCTTGAACAATTTTAATTGCGGAAGTTATAGTTGTTTTCAAACCGACTGATTCAAACGAGGCAAAAGGTAAAGAGGCAAATTGCATAAGAAATACCGGGCGAGCGAGTAAATTGCAATGTTTTTTCTCAATGTTGCGCGGCTTGTAAATACTGCGATGCTCACTCGAAATCCAATCGGTAACGTAACAGCCTTGTGAAACTTGCACCGTTCCCAGATTATCTCGGGAATAGACGTTCGCAATTGTAACACCGATTTCGTCTCCTCCAAATACCTTGTGTATTGCGCGCGCGCGCGAGCGCACACGGGGTCACATAATACGGTAAGGTGATTCTAGATCGCGGATTATCCTATACAGTACGATGCAATTCCGCAAGGAATCGAATTACCTTCGGTGATATCGACATCGCGGCGACGACTTGACTGCGTAAACGACGCCGCGCTGTGGCGCGAGCGGCATTCGCGGGGTCAAGCTTTTAATCAAATACCGTAATGTTATAATGCTCCTTAAAACCTCATTTTCACATTGATTTGAAATTTACATTAACGACAGTTTAATTTAGGACTTAGTTAAGAATATTTAATACCGAGAATCAAGAAACACAGCGGTAAAGAACACAGTTCTCGCCGAGAGAAAAGTAAAAGATTCAAGAATCCGTACACTAGAAGCAAAAGCTGCTGCATGAATAAACAACTTTCTAATATAAAAAAATTATCTTTATATTATCAAGATTTAGTGTAATAAATCGCATACATTTATAATTTGTCAAATTATCACGATTCGAATCATGGAAAGAATGATTTTGCTAAAAGATCTAAAAATTATGTAAGGATACAGATCTGAAAATAATTTTGTTGACCCATTAAATAACTTTGTTAGAAACCCAAAAATGTTGAGCACTGTTGTAAAATGTTTTGACATTTCAGCAATCAGTTTGACCTTTCAACAAAATTGTTTTAATATATAAGCCAATAAAATTATTTTCAGATCTGTATCCAGCAAAACCGTTCTTTCCATGTATATAGGAATGCAATTTATGATTTTGCTCATCAGTGCAGTCTTTCCTTCAAAATATTAGGAACATCGCGGACGTATTGGCTTTATAACACGGTCAAAATCGCCGAAGTCACAGACAAGGACCATTCAGTTGTTCGTGCGAGCGAATAATTCAGGGGCCGACCGGCTGACCGACAGTATTATTTCAACGTCACGACCACGTAACCGCGTTGTTTTCGTAACCGTCAAACGCTCCGCGGCGCGTTGGACGCGGCGCATGGTAATTGCATGCAAATTACGGGAAACCCATCCGGTAATTGTATGCATGGATATTAAAATTAATATTAAAACACGATGAATTAAATACAATGTTGTGCGTGCGCGGCGGACACGTTGATTGTGTTCGCGCGCCGCGCGCCGCGTGCAGAGGCTCGCGCGAATGCGAGTTCGAATATTAATGACCTTACGATTATAGCCCGGGCTATTGTTATACCGCCAATTATTGAGCAATTCGAATAGCCGCGCTACTCGTTACGGGGCGCGCAAGACTCGCGCCCGTGCGTTTGCACGACACGAGAAACAATACGATACAGAGTCGCGCGCGCATTAACGTAACGACGACGCGACGCGACGCGCTACGCGAAGTATCGGCGTCGGCTCGCTTTGTCGCATAACACGTTGCGTAATTAGTGTATTGATACAGTACATAAAGCCGGAATAAACTGACGGCTTTTTGATACGGAAAATACATTGTTCCCCCGTTCTATTATAAAGATCACATTGTTGTCAGGCTATTACGCTGTAAAAATCTATTGAATAAACTGGATAGACCAATATTGAGAGGCCGATATCAGGATATAGCGTGGATGCTCGCAAATATGGGATCGATAAACATTGTTCAAAATATTGTTCAAAAACAAGTGAATTTTCATTGCAAATGATATATATATATATATATATAGACATGAAAACATGTTTCTTTTCTTTGTATCAAAATAATATTAATTGATATTAATTATGCAAATTAAATTATTGGAATTTTTTATTTATTCTGAATTTTAATCAAGAGAGCTTGCTGACAATTTACGGTAAAAAGAGAAAAAGATACGGTTGAGTAAGAGACAGAAAACGCAAGAAGAACTACATATTACTTGCATTTAGATAAATTATTTTTGAAAAATTATTTTTGCTGCTGCGCGTTGCATGTAAAGTCATTACATTACAATTTACCGCTGCTCTGACGTTATCTGTGATCTTTAAACAATGAATGTCAATTACTGTCGAGAGTATATCAGCGGGTTTCGGCACGAATACGTAACTAAGTAATACGAGTATCGCGGATCTCTTCTTGACTCCGCGCGTGACTGTTTATGGGTAAAATTTATTTTAAAAAATATCCTCTACTCGCGCGCTTACGTGAAATTAACTCTTTATTTCATTTTGCTAATTATATGAAGTTCATATACGTTATTTTAATGTTATTTTAACGAATTAAATTTGTCTGCGCACTTACCGTTCCGGCAAATTTTTTACTGAGCAGAAACACTGGATTAACATTAAACAGCAAAATTGAAAATAAGACTTAATGGGCGCATGACAGGCATGACTGTCGCCGGTTAATTAAAACCGGAATATGGAAATGAGTATAATTTCGTTACACGCCCGATTCGATTGCGCGTGCGTGCCTTCAACTTCTTTCGTAGGCGACGAACTTTGCCCCGGCGCAGTTGACTGGCACTTAATTTGCGTTATTTTCAGGAACAAAGAGTCAACCGGCTGGGGAATCGCGCTCATCTAACTAACTCTTACACATTCGGCGTTCGTATGCAAACACTGCATCGTGTTGGTGAACTTTATTATCGTACAATTAGACCACTTTCCGCGGAGGGACGCAAGCCCGTTTAGGGATTTGTAAAAGCACAAGGTCTGTTTATTTCGCGTTATGTAGAAGAGAGGAAACAGTTGAGGAACGAATTTTCTATGATAGAAATCAATTGAAAAATTGTTTATTAACTTTATAGACAAATTGTCAATTTTTTTCTTAATCGGTTTTTAATAATATAACGTTATAAATATTATTTATATAACTATATAGCTATAACTAGTTGTAGCATCAATTTAGTCTCATTATAATCATGATTTCAATGTCTCTACGACATTCTTCATATAGTAACAATTCGATATAATACAGTAACGTTATCCTCGCGCATCGAATTCGCTCGCAAGCCCTACTTATCCCTAAATAGACCTCTATTATTGGCCGTGTGTTGCAAACGGCATATCCACTAAGCCATAGAATTAACCGCAATGTGTTCCCTCAATATCGAAAGCACTTGTCGTCCTGATGACACGCAAATTACGGAATTTCATGTCACCTAACGACGGCGACGCGCACCGGTGCGCTGCCGCGCCGTGCCGCGCCGGAGCGGTCCAACTGTTTGCACGGCGATTGTTTGCTCGTGTGACGTGGAATATGTCGTGCGGTCGATAAATAAATATCAAACACAAATCTCACGTGCCCAACTGGGATAATTGTGAGTAGCGGACGATCGATACTGTGCGGTCGCTCGACGAAGACCGACGAGCGCCAGTCAAGATTACTTCGGACAATCCTTGATAGTCACCCATGAAGCTCGCGGCTCGAATTATCTGCTTCTAACTTCACAATTCGCTGAATGACCATTCAACATAACGAAATGAAAAGGGCAAAAATATTCAGAATGATCAGAATGTGTCATGTAATTTTGAGAATATCTAAATAACTACGGATAACAAGCTAACGAAGGCAATCATTATAGTTCGACAGAAATGTCGAGTTATAAAATAAAAATAAATTTCGAAAGTTGCGATTTTTCAAGAAAAATATTAGTATCGCGTTCTCAGTTTACTAATGGTGATACTACGTGTGCCTCGGAATTGGCGAAGCAGTCTTACGCGTTGATAAATGTATCTGCGCATCATTACTCTTGAATAATTGCTACCGCGCTTAATTATCCCGGCTGACATAATCATATCTTTACACTACTTTAACGCACGGTTTCTGGATGAAAAATTCCCATTTCGTCAGCTCTTTTCACTTTGCGTACGGCATAAAACTGCTTAAATATCCTAAATAGTATCCTAATTCGCAAATTATTTATTAAATAAATCTGTCCACTATATTTCATCACATTTCATAGAAAACGAGGAAGCATAAATGATGTTATGTAAGGTTTAAAGAGTCTGCTAAAGTTATCGATATTAAAGTTAAATTAGTATTTACTAGAGTGTAAATTAATATTGCACAAGAACCTTCCATAGTTTAACTTCATTAAAAGTAGCAATATTAAATTAATATACGTAATAAACTAAGAAATTGTAAAAAAGAAATTTTAAATGCCAAAAAAAGGAAAAATTTCAAAAGGACCTACTTTTATAAATTATTTCATTATTTAAAAATAAGAGATTATACGTATGCGACAAATATTCCTTACATTTATCTTCAAGATGTTTAATTCTCTTGATAATTCTCGTAAATAACATTTTCATTGTGTTATTTTATTATTTGTAAATAAGATCTTCGATAAATAATGCAGTATAAATTTTTTTATGTTAAATCTTATTACAAAGTTATTTCATACAAATAATTCGTCATCGCGAAAATACGAAATACCTTTTTCGGTCTCTTTAAATATGAAAATAAAAATACAATATAATCTAAAAATCCGTAAAATATATCCGTGCAATTATGCCTGTTTTAATTAACGTTGACTTATGAAAAACGTACCGAGCCGCACTTATCTACATTATTGTGGCAACATGAGATCCACGAAATCTATTTAAATTTTGTGCAGCACACGCAGCTTCATATTAGTATGCCGCTTGCACTATATCGTACGGCCATTTCCAATATTAATTACTTAATTTAATGAACAGCTAGCGCAATCCGCTTACAGCTCAACGATCGCGGGGAGAAAGAGAGAGAGAGAAACAGAGAATCGAAAAACTCCAACGTTATATGACCTAAATACGATAATGTCATTGCACAATTTTCCAGCTCTTTTATTTTGGAATTAAGGGAGCCCACGATATTGTCTTGTCGCCCAATTTATCATACAGTGACATTCGTGCTGAATGCGGAAAGCTTGCGTGTAATCAGCAAATTTGTCAATAACAGTATAAAGTAGAAATTTGCAATATCTAATTAATTCTCTCTTAATTAATATTACTAATTTCCTAATCGTGGTACGATAAGCTTTGTAAAACGAAAATGCAAACTCGTCTCACCTAATATATCGTTTTTGAGACAAAAAATTTAAATAATTACGCAATCGATGAATAATAAATTTTAAAGCCACAAATTAAAGTTATTTCCAAAATCATTATACCAGTCAAATCATTTCCTTTTGACTTCTTTTTATTAAATACAAACAAACAACAAATACTTTTTTCGAATTACAAAAGTATTCCGAATTCGATACTGTTAATTACGTGATAAATTCCATCACTATATTCGGTGATTTCTTAAACGCTTAAGCGATCGCGTACGCAAACGTAACGCGGTAAGAGCGAAGAGAAAAACATGGTGGATCGTCGTCGTCTTAATTGGTACTCCAATTACTCTGTAATTGTGTATCGATCCGCTTTTAAGTGAACCAATTACAGGGCTGTGTTTGAAGCCGCTCCTGCCTGCCACCTCTCTAGTCAAGAGGCGCTTTCTACCGGAAATAATATAGTTCATCGCCGAGTACGAGAAGATTTCCTCGCTGCATACGCCTCTCTTGCCCATTCCTTCTTTTACTTTCTTTCTCATTCTCTTCGTTCCGTCGTGAATGAGTGTGTCTGTATGCTATCGGTTCGTGAATACGTGTGTATGCACACCGAATGCTTTTACGGTTAATCGAAATCGCTCTTCGGAACGGTTCGAGGTGCCTTAAGCCAGGCTCCATTGAACCCCATCGGTTCATTGTTTCCGAAAGTCTTCCAGTCTTCCAAAGGAGGCAATTTCGACGCGCCATTCGGCGCTCGTCGACGACGTGAAAAAGAATATCCGGATAAAACTCAAGAGAATCTCAGGATGAGTCTCGTTCTTCCATTGGCTCGACGCGAAAAGAGGAATAGGAAGCCGTAAGAAAAGCGGTGTACCACATAGCGGCATCGTTTTTTAGAAAAGCATTGTAGCAAAATTACTCGAATTGTTAAGAAATATAACGATATAGGAGTCGATTTTTGGAGAATTAACATTTTTTCCTCTTTCTTCCAAGAAACAGAAAAATCTATGCAATTTTTTCAGTCCGAGATAATAAAGACAACACATTTTAATTCAATATAATTGGCTCTTTTGTTTCATAATCGGCATTCTTTATCTTGTTTAACTCTGGAACGACGTAGCGATGTGTCAGAAAGAATTGTTGTAAATGCAAGCTCTTCGCTTGCTATTCTGATAAATGGAACTTGAATACTAGGAGCTACTTATTCAAAGGAAAATTCCGTTATTATCCGACTTTTTTATCAAGTGACCATTATTTTCATACATTTATTGTGTTGTTAGAGGCGAAGAAGTTTATTTTTTAAGCTTTTCATTCTATTTCTGCTAAACATTTAAACCGTTTTCCATTAGTAAATGCCAACTGCATGGCCAACTATTTCGTTTAAAGTCATTGTGTTTCAGAACTCTCTTCTGTGTGTATTGTACATGTATAATTTATAATTATATACATATACATACACATATTTTATACATTTCTATATTTACGCATATAAATTTTATTATTCAAAATAAACTGTAATAATGTAAAATTTTTGTAATAAAATAAAAAATTTTTTGAACATACTTATTTTTGAACATACATACTTATTTTAGTTGTAATACAAGAAATAGAAGTTCATATATTTTCGATATATTTTATTATTGTTTTCTCTCTCTCTCTCTCTCTCTCTCTCTCTCTCTCTCTCTCCTAATAAATATTCGAAAAGTCCCACCATCTCAATGCAACATATTAAACATTTTCAACTCTAACGAAAAGGCTGTACGAGAAGCCGCTGGCCGGTGCGTCGAATTGCATCCATATATACACAGCCGGCGAATGCAGCCGACTCGCGCAATCGGTACAATCGGCAATCGTAGAACAACCCTTAATTAAGTTAACCCCGGCTCGTGCGGTATCGAGAAACTATCCCTGATTGCCTTGTTAACGGGGTAGGTTACCTGGCCCGTGATATCGATCTACCGACACCGATAAGGGCTACCGCCCCACCTTGCTCTCTCTACCCTTCCTTGCTCATCGTATCAACCCCGGTAGATTTATGTTCGTTCAACTATAACCGACATGCTGATCCTGAACGAAAGCAAATTAATAAGAGCCACTGACGCGGGCTCGCAATCAGTTATTGATTCCATTCACCATGAGAGATGTATTATTGTATGCAACACCGTTTCCTATTCGATTCATCCTAAAGCCGGATCAAATTTATATATTTTATATCCTAAAATAAAAGCGTTATAAAGCACTTTTCTCAAAAGTTTAAACATAAAACTCTTTTCTTATTATTTTTATTTTTTAATTTTAATTTTACATATATTACATTTAGTTAATCTAATCATAAAATTATTACGCGAATTCAAACAAGTCGAGAGGAAATACAGACAATACGCAAACTATCGATTTTCAAAAAACCCGATTCGTGCAAATTTCCTCAAAACGCATCGTAACGAGTTGAATATTCAAGTCGAACGATTCGCCGTGATCGATGGGCTCGGCGGGAGTAAATTAATGATGTCGCGAAAACGGAATTCGTTGACGGGCGCCGCGATATATCATCTTTGGGACGAAATCATTTTCGGCCGGATAATATTTCTGCGGGCTGGCGTGCGAATTATGTCACACACCGGACGTATGACAAATAAAGGCTTCGGATACACGTCGAGATTATTATATGGGTAAACGAGATGTACGAAAAAGACGAATCGTTCTTGCTAAGATTTATGTGAAAGAAAACAATTTTAGGATATTTTTTTAATTGCACAAACTATTGATCGTGGCTGGAATAAATTATGGGGCTTAAATTATGTCATTTTGTAATTCCCTAAATCTTTTGCAGATTTAAACAAAGCTTTATCTTTCAATTTCTCATGATTTATACATTTAAAATTTGAACAATATATACACATGAGAGAAAATAACACTAAGCCACAATTGTGCACGTGTTACATTATGCAGTTCAACAATTGAGAACAAGCAGACTTTAAATGATTAATATCACATTACTGTATTGTATTAATGTATCGAGAACAAGCAGACTTTAAATAATTAATATAATATCACATTGCTGTATTGTATTATAAATATGTACAAACTATGAAGAAAAATGCATAAAATGTAGCATATGTCACACAAAACAATTTAACTGCGATAAAATATTCTTCAGGCCACTCGTTCGAGTGATACAACGAGTTATGGCATACACCGACATTACGCAACGGCGTAGACTTGAAATTCATTGCCAAGCAGGGTGACTTACATTCTTTCTCCCTCGCTTGGAAAGACTTAGTGCCTAAAGTGCTACTGTATATGCGGAATATAGGATCAGTTTCCCGGGCTGCTTTGCATAAACAGGCACGACAACTTTAGCGTAAGTTTTGCGGGCGGGAGAAAACTCGGATGATCGATAAATTACGCCTTTACAGCGAGCCCTCGCGAGAGGCAGATGCATGCGCAACCTTTAAAGAAACACCTCTTCCAGCTTAAACCATCATAAATCTTCCATTGATTAATTTGATGTCTGATAATGATAACGAGCAATTATCTTTCCTTAAAAGGGTGGAGGTGAAGTTTAAAAATGTTATTTATTATTTTATACGCAAATTATGTAAGACCAAAAAAATTCTAGAGCCTAATATTTAGATATTTCCTTATAAAATATATATTCTATTCTATGTAAATATAAGTGTTTCACAGTTACATACAAACATAACGTATAACATATTCTAAAGATCATTGGCCAATTTCATTCACTTGTAATTCCAAACTATGATAGTCATAACATTTTTATCTTCAATTTTATCTTAGAAAAGTTACTCTAATTAATTTCTAAAATTGTTAAGGTATTTCTTGTGAAAGACACATAATGTTTTTTTATAGAATAGAAATTGTATAAGAATTATAAGATAGCTTTACCTGCAAAACGATTTTGAATGGAACTGTTTTTTTTTCTGTTTAGATTATTCGGTAAAGAATTGAAATATAAGTCACTCGAGGGTTTTTCGAGGATATACCACTCCGAGACGACGCCCGACGACGTCGCCATCGGCGAGACGCAATTGGTATGGGGAACATCACCGGGTCGACTCTCCGACACAAAGTTTATTCAGTCTCGTTACGCGATCCAAATATTATGCAAAGTGCCTCGTGCTGGCGGCCAGTTAACCAGCAGTACCGGCGACCGAGGCTCCGCATTCGTTATTTGCAGTAATTTCGCATCGATTTATACTCGAGCGGCCGATACGCGGACTGAAAAATAACGCGGTCTACCTTTTCTACGGCGGCCCGCCCGCGATAAACTAACGCATTGTGCGCGTGTAATACATACTAATAACGTGTTACAGGTTGATTCTCGAACTGGTTCCATTTGTCGCGGAAGTGACACGAATCGGCCGCTTCGCTGTAACAAGAATTAAAAACTGGCCGGAGAGAAACGACACACGTTGAAAAACTCATTTCATTTCAAGGGAACACTTTCACTTTTGAAAACATAAATGTGCACTTTCAAGATATAAATAAACCGTTTAATAAATATATTTTTATTAAACACGCTTTTATTAATAATTAGAATTGATTAATAATTAAAAATTTACAAAATGGTTTTATAATAAAATTGAAAAAATGTAATATTTCTATCTACACGATTTGTAGAATTATAAAAATATTCTTATACAATAAAAAATCTACGATGATGAACTTATTAAAAAAGTCTCAGATATGCCTACGTTTATATATACATTCAAAAGCAAATATGATTAATAATTTCACATAAATTTATGTAATTTTTTAATTTAACTTTATTTAAGACGCAGCCATATGGACCGCATAATAAAAGTGATTAAACTTACATTCCTTTTTCTTTTGTAAACTGAGCTGTACATCTTCACTCATCTGAATTTCGCTTATCGAAATATACTACCTGAGCGTCTTCTACAAGCGAGCTACAGAGTGCAATATTTTGCCGAGAAATTCTTAAGAAGAAACGCGAATTTTTAATTAATTCCCAGATAAAGTCGGTATCGCTTCAAGCCGAAGAAAACATTTTAATCTTGACTGAACTCTTAATAACATCTTACAACGATGTATTTAGCGCCATCACACTCACACCATGATTTCTCCGTATCTTTTATACGTTTAATTAAATTCGCAAGCCATCCGCAAAGAAATTTTTGATCCTTTTGAAAAAGAAAACAGAACGATTTATTAAATATTATACGAGTATTAGGGAAAGATATATTTGCAAAATAATTATATTATAGAATACTCTTTATAAATCAATTATTTGATTTTTTCAAGATAACAAACATATTTTTAATTATATTTAAATTTTGGAGTTTCATGTTTTATGTGCTGTCACTGGTAAAAATCACGTACGCGAGATATTTTTCGACGAGAGCCTGCAAAAGGACTCGTCGACAAATGGATCCAATCGAAAGCAGACGAGGACTTCGCGAAATTTTGCGAAATCGCGTAACTCGTTGCAATGTGAAAGGAAGCGTCCCATAGTCCAGTCACGTTCGGTTTTAACGCCCGGGATAACCTGCGGGCCCCGCAAATAATTAGACCTGGCCGAACGCGGGTCATTAAAAAGCTCTCGGAAACACTTTTCGCTGCGGACACCACCGGTCTTTTTGCATTCCCCGCGGCGAACGGTTGGACGGCGTCGCGCGCGAAATGGGAACGATTAAATATAACGCATTTCGGACACTTCCGGAAACTCACGGCAACGGGGAATTGAAAGCTCCACGGACTACAGGCGAAACAGTGTTTAAACATGCCACTTTTCCAGATATTAATACGTTGAAAACGGAATAATTTGTATTAAGGAATAAAAAAATTTTCTGTACTATTAAATTAATACTCGCTATTTACATGCAATAGTTATATAATGTATTATAATTATCGCTGATTACCTTATCTAATTTTAACGTTAGTTATTTTTTAACGATAACCATTGATTGAAACTAATGATTATATTATCATATATCATTATTTTTGTTGTAAGAGAATTACTGCATAAAAAAGTTCTCGATCCTCCGTAAATTCTTTCGTAAAAATGACACGCCTTTATTTACTACATAAGTATCTTTAGGTCTTCAGCGGTGACTCTTGTGAAACGTTGGACCGGAATCACCCGATTTCTGCGGTGGGTTCTCGAACTCTTCTTATTCCGGGACACCGTAGATCCCAAGAGCGTCGTTCACTTTGGCCAATTTGAAAGGACTACCGCCCGTGCCTTTAGCGCGGAACTTCTTCGCGTCGTCGAGCGCGATTTTACGTTCGAACTTTGTGAGCCGCAGCGCCTCGGCACGCGCCGTTTATACGTAATCTCGTTTAGAATGCGCTTTACCCTTCGATGTGCTCGTCACGAGAGTTCGCTTTGGAAACTCCCGACTGTGTCTCATCCAATGATTCGACGCGGGTAAACTGGCTTTACTCGCGTGCAATTTCACATGTTTTCCGTTTAAACAAATCTTCGCCGGGCCGATGAACCGCGTCTCGCTACGAAATTCAGACATCCGCGTGTCTCGCGGTTTCGGTTGAATTCAAGTCACTCCCCGTCGCGATAATGCTGCTCTTTTATCGCACGGGATTTCGTCTCAATGCGGAGACGAAGAAGTGTTTCTGTCATTAAAGAGGTGCCGCCTCTCTCCTCTTACATAATTCGCGACACTTTGCATTACGTGGAGATTTTCGTAAAGTATTCACGAGCAGACACTTTAATAAATAACAAATCCTTTTACATGTTTCGCATCACTTTAGCTTACGCATTGGGACTTCCTTTTTATTTCTGATTAGAATGCTCTTTAACAAATATTTAATATTTAAGCTTAAATATTTAAGCTTCTCGTACGCCTGCAGTCCGACAAAGATTTACGAGAGCTGCGAGAATTTCAAAGTCTCACGAATATTCTTGCAGCATAATGCATCCCACTTTGCCGAAAGGCGGAAGGGATCTCTCTCGCGCGCGCGCACGCGCGCGCTGAGTTCTACGTCCTACCGAAGCAGGAATTACGCGTAATCCTCTTTAAAATAGTTCCGCCGTCATCGCTGGAATTAGAGAGAAATTTGAACGTCATATTCCTCCGCGCTCTGCGAGCGAAACCGTTTCGCGAGAGAGACTCACGACGACCGACCACTCTTCCGTACCTTCACCTTCATTTTTCTCCCTAAATTCGGAAGATTTAACTGCCATGCCGCGGCTCCGTCGATTCTCTCCCCATAGTCGTGAATATTCTCTCTCGTTAATTGGCACGGTACGCGGCGCGTTGCATTGAATAATATAAGTTTCCTCCTTTATTGGGCGCGCGCACTTTGACGCTCGGAATCGCGCGAATCCTGGCGCGTTTCAATAATCACGGACTGGAAATGCAAATATCGGAAACATATTTCATATCTTCCTTTTTGTACCTTTTCTATAATATCCATGAAGAGTGGATTTTATTTATTACCGGTATATCTTTTTATACGCTGAAGACGTATAAAGAACGCTTAATTCAAACAAAAAGAAAGATCATAGATTCAAACAATATAAAAAAAAAACAGTTGTATAAACAATAAATCATATTAAAATAATATAAACTTGAATAATATATAATCAAAATGCATTCTAAAAATGATTATGAAATAATTGTGTGAAAATGCAATCATTAGATATCAAGCGTTCCTAATTAAGTAAATCCATAAAAATGCTTTGTTATTTAATACTCCAGTGAAAGTAGGTATAAAGTGCAACATCTTTTTTTGTACGTATATAATATCCAGTCTGTATTCATATCGATTTTATTTCCCGGTTTCAAGGGCACCGCGCGAGCGGAATCTCGTGCGTCTGGCGGGTCCGTGACGCGGAATAGTATCCGGAATAACGCGTCGGGACGTCCCGCGGGAACGTCGCGTCGCGCAGCGCAGTCTGGTGCGGGCTGCATAATGCAACCCGTAGTTGCAGTATCGAACTGAAAAATAGAGGAAACGACCGGCACCGCCGCGCCGGAGATCACCCGGGGGGTCGAAACGTGCCTCTCCACAGACTCCCTTGCTTACTTATTTAACGTCACTCGACTGCAAGACAACGATGCGCGGGGACATTCACAAATCCACCTCCCCCTCCCCCTCTTGCCGCCGATGGATTTCCACTGACCGTCGCGTTTCGCCCGCGTTTCACGGCCCCTTGCATCCCCGCGTATTCTGGTTTATCCCGTTCCCCTCATCGCCGCTTCTCCTCAACTTCCGGTTCAACTTTCTCTCAAGCCGTCTGCGCAGCTCGACGGAGCGGCTTAGCGCGGCCGGCGGGCGCCGCCGACTTGTTGCGAGTTTGCAAACTCGAATTAAAAGAGCTATCGACGTCGGGAAATCCCCGGGAAATTTACCGGCGCGCCACGCTTTCATGAATAACATTAGCCGGCTCTGTTCTCTGCGTCGTGATTGATTGAAAGGTACGGCGATTAGTCCGTGCTTGAAAGCGTATTATATTAATAAGTGATAGACGATTGCCTTGTAAGCTGCAGTTGCGCGTATTTCATCCTGTGAGCAATCTTTATTTCTCTTTTATGTAACTTTGTAGTTAATAATCAATTTCTTAATTTAAAATATCTTGATCAGATTTGAGGTTTATTTAAAGTAATAAAATTTAATTTATAAAAATAAGTTTTGTATCTAATTTCAAGAAATAAATGTATACTTAATTGCGGTATTCATTAGATGTTTAATAGGTTCGCATGCATTAACACGTGAAGGATGTTGTAGGATAGATTTCACGCAAATGTTAATCTTAATACAAGCTTCTAATTATTATACGAATTGATAAAGATTTATCTCTTTTCTACTGCTTCATCGGCATCTTGTGATTTATGGACAATCGAATGAGTGATTGAAGCGAAAGAGAAAAGATAAAGGATGAAGAAGGAGAGAGAAAGATAAAGAATGAAAATAAAAAAATATCTCAAAGGCAGAAACTACGAAAGTTAAGATCAATCTCAAAGAGCTACGTATCGCTTTCTTGCAGGCGAATCAACTTCGATGGACGTTTTATTGTGATATAAATCGACATCGGGGAAATAAAACGCCCGTTTGTTCAAATATAATGTGAAAGATATATTTCGAAAGATTAAGGAGTATCCGTAACATTCGTAGCCAATAAGGACATAATCACCGGAAAATTTGAGTGCGTAAGATCGAAGTTCTAGTGAGAATCAATGGATTACTTGAACTGAACACTATTTAATTGGCGTGCTAAATCTCCTTTAGGTAATATCCACTGATATCTTCCGGCCAATGGTTTATCGCGATTTTGGTATCGCGATGAACTTGAACGCAAGAGGATTTTTACGACGCCAAATAAATGGAATGGTTGTTTGGAAATATGGTAAAAACGATATGGCACGGGTGTTTAGCTTCATTTTCTGCAAAGGCCATAAATTTCCGCTGAGGTTATTCGTTCCGAGGAAACGAGATACGTAATACTTACGAAATAACGGAAAGAACCTGTTCAATGATACGTAAAGTTATGATCAAGCGGAAAACTCCGAAACGAAGAAAGTTTTTAAATCGAACGCGGCGTAATCGTCCGTGCCGGTTCGTTGCTTTCGCAGTAATAGTTTTCGAAACTAATCGGAAAATACGGCTACGTCATAACCAAAGAGAATCGTAGTAAATATCAGATTGGGTTTATAACGTTAAGCTCACACATGGAATTAGATCGATAAGAATGTCTCATTTAAAATTATAGTTTTCCTCAAACAATTATATTTTTATAATTGACATATCGACATAATTAGACTTCTGTTTCAACAAGTATAGTTTAATGGAATTAAATTTTTTGTATTTAATACGTTAAATATTTATGCTCATATAATCCCCCAATCTAATTTAAAAATATTAAATTATCATTCATTTATTTCATGACTTTATACATCACGTATAACGTAAATAATGTTCGCTCATCCTCTTGGCATTCTTCATACAGAAATGTGATAAATCGTTCAACCCCCGAAAACCCTCATGCGACCTTTCAAGAAGTAGATGCCTATCATGTTACTAACGCGAAATCGCCCCGTCGCTCGTGTAAACGAACAAGATCCCATTGACGACCGATCCGAGGCGTCAATTATCGTGGCGGTCGGAGAAATCGTTATCGCGGCAATCAGAGTGTAGCGGCACACCTCGCGATTCATCGTAAATCGCATCCGTCACTGATTAGCTTGCTCGATCAACGGGGGAGAAAAACACGGTTTCATAATGCGGGCGACGGTGTCGGCGTCGAGGATTGACCGTCCCAAATCTACCGATTTTGCGGCTGAAAAACTAATTTCGTCGCTTGAAATCGTGTAAAGACATTTGTTGCACGCATTTGTTGTTCTTTCCTTAATTCTTCCAATATCTGAAGGATATCGATGAGAAATTATTTTAATACTGCAGTTTTATCAAAACTTACGCGTTTTCTCGAAGAACTTTAACAGAATCTAATATAACAATTCTCTACAAAAATCTTACCTTTATTAAGGGAAGACACACAGCGACTTGTTGATTTGACAACTGCTCACAATCACTGCAAAAGAAAATAATCATATCATATAAAATATTCACACTTCATTATACAATAGAAAGGAAATTGTGTGTGTTTGTGTGTGTGTATTGTGAAAGTGCCTAACATACATCTATATTTTTTCTATATAAACTCTATGTAAACTTCTATATAAACTCATTGAAATAAAATTGTTAAAAAAGTGCTAGTGGCGTAAAGTACGTAGACACTCTTTTAATTGTGTTCGATTAAGTTTGCGAAATTTGTGTGTCAAATCGAATTTCTCGCGTATTGAAACGCATCGATGGAAATTTTCGCATGCAGTTAAACCGAGCGAATATGCGCCCGATTTCTCTTTGATAAGGATGCGAAATTTATTTCTCGGATACTCTCATTATGACTACACGGCTGATAAATATCGGCCGTTATATTAAGTGAATTCGATAGGCCATGTTAACCGTATACAACAACGCGACCGTTAATCTTAATTAGCAAATAACACGCGCGATGTAAATAATATACACACTAGTTGGGAAACACATCGCCTCGGAATTGATCAATTAAAATAATATTACATTATATCTTTCGTTAAAACAGCGATACAACATGATACAATCAAGGATAATGCGTATCATTGTAACATTCACTGCTGATTAATCGTGGACGATGATCGTGGAGCTTTTAATTGATCTCGAAAATAATAAAATGTGTGGACAGATATTATAGGTATAAATATAAATTATTTTGTGTGAAACATGCATGCGATGTGTTTCAGATCAGAAAATATTCGTTTACATTAATATTACGAGTATATCCAAATGCATTTATACATGGGAGCAGACATATCGAAAAAACACATTAATATCAAATAATAACAATAGTAATACAAAGATACCTAGATTTTAATAGGATTAATGTTAAGCAGATTCCAGATGCCGTAATTCTCGGTCTATTACGTCGCGAGAATATGACGTAGTAAAAATCAAAACTCAACTCTCTTCGACGACGATAGAGATAAATTTCTGTCGTTTGTATGTTTCCGGTGCAGAACTGACGGCGCCAGTCTAGGAAGGCTCCTCGCATCGCATCGAAGTCTACACCGAAACGAGATAAGGATAACTTACTGTCGCGAGAGGGGGTCGGCTTATGCTTCCACATCGAGAACACTTTTATACATGTCGTTTCTCGTCGCGACGAACTACCGAATATCGCGGGGTACGAGAGTGTCGCCTCCTCAGCCGACGTAAGCGTCGCCCACAAAGAGCGAAATCGTCTCCATCGAGAGATGAATCTTCGCATAGGCAAGACGAACGTCGTAAAGAAGTCTGGCGCCGTCACGAAATCAGTTAAGGGAAAAAGAGTTATTTACCACTCGTAGGAGAATGAATAAAGAGGGGTTCAAACGTATGACGTATTCCTGAGAGAAGAAAAACGGACGGTGAAATCGAATCCAATGGTTCTGATGAACAGACATGTCAGGTGTTCAACCATTGATTTTATATGACAAGAAAAATAAAATATAATAAGAAATATTATATTTTATCACCTGTGACGTGGATATGAATAATTACTGCCTAATGTATAGCAAATTGAATTTAACGACTTTAAGACCAAAAATACTATTTCAATATAATTTACTTATTAATATTTATAATTATTTTAACTTAAAAATAGAAATATTTTAAATATATTTGATTTGTGTAGTTTTATTTTTTTTAATTTTATTTAAAAAGTTTTTTTTTGGAAGATTTACATAAACGCTACTGGACTATATCTCTCTATAATTCTACACATTTCTACATGAAACATCGAAAAAATTTTGCAAACAAAATTTATAATTTGTTTTTAATTGAATATGTATAAAAACTTTTACATGCAAAAACTTATCGACGGAATTATAAAAATTGCCGAATAACTCTCTGATTTCATCGTTTTCATTTTCGCTTTTTCCGTGCGAAAAAAAATTAAATGTCAAATGTTGTACTTTCTCTGAAATGCGATCGCGTCAATATTTATGCGCATTATCGGTTTCGAAATTGCGATCGGGGAAAATGTTTCTCCAATGAAACGCACGCGCGATGTCATCGTGTAGTATCAACGATACGATGCGACATATCTATTTTGCCGATTCTGGATCTTGATGTCACTTAAAAATGCAATGTGTGCAATACTTTACAACACTTCAAAATTTATCAAAGAAAAATAAATTATTTACGAGCAAAGAAACTTTGTTTTTAACCCTCGCACGTGACAAGATGTACTTACATTATATGTAATTATAAGTCATATCCTGCAAAATTGCAGTTTATATTAAAATAATTAAATTTATGCCTGAAAATTTTGAAAATATAATATATAAAAGTCTATTAATGTCAAAAAAGGATTGTGCATTAATTATCGTAATGTATATTTTTATTTAAATAAATGATAAAATAAAAAAATAAAAAATAAATAAATAAAATAAAAAAAATTTTGGCTGTACATTTGTGACTCAATTCTCACAAAATATGTATTAATTTTTGAAAGAATTAAATTGTACATTCAAATATACATGTATAAAAATTAAAATTATAAAATTATCAAAATATTTATATGAGTGTGATATAATTTATAGCCAATTCCTATGTTTTATATTTTATATTTAAAATACATATGTAAAACACATATATAAATGATTTCACATTCTATCCATTCACATAAAACGTATCAAAAATAAAGAAGAACCGTATCATAATACTATCGTGAATGTTATTCGAAAATTGAAAAACCGCGGAAAAATGAGCCGTGCTTTTATGGAAGTTGCAAGAGAGAATAAATCAAACGGACGAGAGAATGGAGAGAGAGAGAAAAGATAGAAGAGAGCGCTTGAAAAAAATTCTCTACAAACGTAACGTTCGTACGTAACAACGTGAATGACTTTCTGCCGCTGCGTTTGAAATAATTATCGCCCTTCTGAAAGACGATATGAATGTCGATTGTCGAATGGTAAAACGAGACCGACCCGCTGATGGAAAATGAATTCGAACGCCCGCGCGCTATAGATGTGCTTCGAGTGTCTATTTAATCTTCGCGAAGACGTGCGTTACAAAGGGTTGGCGTCCCATCGCCGTCATCGTTGTACAAAATGACCTCCTCGACGGAAATTAAAAGGGCGCTTCTCCCGCACCCTTTCACATCCATTTTTCCGGGGTTTCGCGTGCCTCTCTTGGAGGCTAAATCGCGGCTCTGAGCGCTGCGCTCTGATAACAGAAGCTTTATCGGACAAGGTATCTCGCGAGTTCTATGCGGGATACAGGACACTGTGGATACAATGACTTTTTTTATCAATTGTGTGATCTTTCCATTTTGCTACTTTTACAAAAAATATATATATAATCAGTTCACCATCTGACTGAGGGATAGAAAAATTAATTCCGTTTGAAGAAAAGAAAATTTCTACTACTCGTTATTATTCATGAAAAATCAAGCAGACTATATTTCGTCACAAATATGTACGTCGGGTGTTTTTTCAATAATTGAAATATCGACAGTTTTAAAGCAAAATACTGTTATTAATTATAAGACAGATCATTTGCTCTGAAAATTGACTGATTAAATAATCTTGCTTACACTTTTTCAGAGATGATAATAGCAAAAGATGAAAAACATACTTTGCTTCTTTATTACAACAACGTATTTCGTATTTAATGTATGTACACTGATCATTGGATACGTGAATCTTTCTCTCTTTCTCTTTCTGTCCGGAACCTGAGCAGCGGTAAATGAAACGGGTAGACCGTTAATTTCGGCACGGAGATGCTTTTTTAAGGAACATGAACGAACGCCCACTGGAATAAAGTAATTCCGGACGCGCAAGACGGCGGGGCGGGAGTCACGCGAACGCTCCTGCAAAGCGGACGGAGGGGCTCTTAACGGGTGGCACGGAAGAAGAGAGATGGAGTTTTATATCCCGCGGTATTAAAGCACCCCGAAGGCAATCAAAAGCCTTATACACGACTGCGATATTACCGCGCGTCCGTAATTCCCGCGCGCGGATAAAAAGCCCGCGTGGAGCTGTTACGAGCGCGTCGACTTTATTATTTTAAACGTCTCGCAGCGGACATCTCGATACCATCGACGCGCGTCGGGACGCCCATGGTCATTCGAATTGCAAGCAATTTGTCGAGCGATGAAGACGTCGACATGAGCGATAAACAAACGTTGAAACACCATCTGTGAGACGCGCCAAGAACATGTGTATTCACATGGGACAATTGTCTGATAAATGGAAATTATATGATAAGTCTTTCTAATTAAACATAACAAATATAACACATATTCTTAAACTTTTAATTTGCGAAATAATTTTAATTAAATAATTAGTAAAAAAAAGACTGAGATATTTATAGTCATTGGCACATTTACCTTAATCTTGATTTATTGCAAGAGAAGTGCAAAGGGTATTCGATTAAGATTAATAAAGAGGTTAGCGATAATTAATACGTCAAAACAACACCACAATAATTTTCATGGGGCGTGCTAAAAAATCGGTCAACGTCGCGGCTGCAATCGCGAGAGAAACAATTTTAATAAAGTGTAATGGATCGAGATTAATAAAGATCGTAATTAATATACGAGGCGCGATGCCAGAATAATCTCTCTGTGAAGCATTAAAAAATCATTTATCACTTGATCAAAAGTTTCGCCACGCGACGACTGAAAACCGTATAAAAATTTACTGCATGCATATAATACATATTACATGCATGCAATTTTGCATATTCTAAATATAGCATTGCCATTACCCTTGCCACCGAGAAGGCAAGATGCGATCGCTGTTACTTGACACGAAACGTGACTCGTTACGGTTGGGAAACGGATTAATCCTGCGCATCTCATTTATCAGGCAAGTTCGAAGCACTCTGCGTATTTTCAAACTCTGCAAAAGATCTAGTACTGCACGGGTATCCCTTATTGTAGAGTGTTATGAGTTATGAGTGCTGATATAAATAAGCAGCGCGTCCAAAATTTAAAATTTAAATCATTTAAAACGATTATTTATGTAAAAAACTTAATTTGAGATCCAAATTTAAAAAATCGACAATTTTAAAACATTAAAACCAAACATTTTTTAATTTATGGTTTTCCATTACAACGTTTTTGTCTCTTGAAAAATAAAGCTGGATACGCGCGTGTGATATTTGCGTATTGCATATTGATTTAATAAATTAACGAACTTGTTCGAAATTAATCTTTCCCAAACTCGGTATAACATGTCAGCGGTATCAAATTTAATGTTTATTAGAGGAATAAGCTTTATCTTTGTTTTGATTGGAAAAGTAATTATGGGAATTATTTAGTTATTATTTATATTATTATTACGCTTTATTATCTTCTTAATTTGGAAGTAATAATAATAAATTAATTTACATAAATAATTTTTCGATCAAACACAAGGATAAACCTTATTCCTCAAATAACAGGTTTCGTATAATTCCTTTTAAATATAAGGTTCAATATTAACCATATAAATTAAAGGAAAGAATTAAATAATTTGTATGTTACAATTAAAATTTGTTATTAGTATCAGAATTATGTACATTTATACATATATAATAATCCGATTAAAGTTGAAATCCTCTCGTCAATTTGGATACAAATAACAGTATGTAGCAGTGTCTACGAGAGCAAAAAATTAGTTTTAATTCAAGATAGATATTTTCATATACAAGCAAAAATATTATTTTAATTTTCTTAAAAGATTAGTCTTCATTTGATTGAATTTCTATTGATGCAAATATTATTTGAATTCAATTCAAAACTGTCAAAATCTTCTAAGAACTATAAGAAATAGGTGTTTAAAATACCCACATTTATATATGGGTTTTTTTAATCAGCAAAAATAATTAATATAAAAACAAACTAACTTAATGTAAAAACAATTTGCAATCATACAAATGAGAAGAGTACATATGCGTGTCAATACGCGCATCATGCTTAATTGGCAATCCCGTACAATATTGCAATGCCACTAAATTCGGCGGAACATGTCACGATCCCGGAACGGAGTAACTCGGCAAGTTTTTGTAATGAGTTTCCTCTTTGCGACGTGCGCCGAGAAAGGGTGAAAACTCGTTGGAAGAAGCTAGGATCACTAGACGAGCGGCAAATCTCGACAGAAGTTCCTTTCGCAGGATTTCTCGCGGAGCGGAAGGCAAAAGGACGAATGCCAGGCACGATCCGACGACTACATCATTCACCGAGCTATCGGCTGTAAGACGCTTCCCTGCGAGCCGCGTTGGTCGAATAAAGAGAGCGAAGAAACAGAGGAGAGAAAAGAAAAATATTGAGAGAAAGAGAGAGAGAGAGAGAGAGAGAGAAAGTGGGAGAGAGGGAGAAAGGAAGAGAGAAAGAGAGAAGAGTAAAGGGATGGGAGAATCGGTACATCGAGCGGAGAACACAGTGATTAATGATTCGGATTTTGGCTTCGACGACGACGCGTGCGTCTTCGATATTTTACCGGCATTTTTACTTCCCGACGTATTCTCGATTCTCGCGTAAACGATCTCCCGCGTCGCTTCTTCTATTTCAGATCTTCCGATTTGAAAGGAAAAGAGAACGCGCCTCTTTTTACAATCACAAAGCAGAAACGTACGATATGCGTAGAATCTTCATATATGAGAAATCATGGAATAGAGTTCAATATTAGAGCCACGTAAATTAAAGAAAAGAATTAAATAATTCGTATGTTACAATTAAAATTTGTTATTAGTATCAGAATGTACATTTATATATAATAATCTAATTAAAGTTGAAATTTTCTCGTCAATTTAAATTCAAGTAACAGTATGTAGCAGTGTCTATGAGAGAAAAAAAAATTAATTTTAAATCAAGATGGATATTCTCATATACATATAAGTAAGAATATTATAATATCTTTTTAAAAGATTTTAGTCTTTATTTGGTTAAATTTGTATTAATGCAAGTATTACTTGAACTCAATTCAAGACTAAAAATATTTTAAGAACTATAAGAAATAGGAAATATTTTCGATGAACCATTATAATATGTATATATCAGCGTTATTATACAGAAAAAATTCGAAACTTCTGAAATTTTTAATTTTCTGTATTATAATAGATGGATTTTTGTGTGTTGCCTCTTTTTTTACAAATTAAAGTTCTACAGTTAAAAAAATGAGAACACAATATAATTAAAATAAAAAAAATAATCAAGAGATTAAAATATTGACTTAACAAATTCTATATATATTATATAATTAAATTTTTTACAGCGTTTAAATATCATGAATATATTAATAATTAATTATTATCAATCAATTATTAATTAATTCCACTTTAGATAATTTTCATAACAATATATTTTTATAAAAAGATTAATAAATGTATTGTACATTAAAAGATTTATAATATTGTCAATTAATTTCTTTACATTTGTTTTTACGTTAAAAGTTGTTAAAAGTAAGCGAATTCTCGCCATTTCTTGATTTACACTTTTTCAAATTTATGAACAGAGTTTTCTGAACATTCGTAACATTAAGACAATCTTAAACTATTCTTATTGTTAGTTAAAAAGACAAAAGGATAAGGCGAAAGGTCTAAGCCGAGAAAGCTCAAAGTCGATACGTCGAGCATCCTTCGTTGCCCAATGAATCAAACACGCGGGGTCCCTTTGTGCTGTCCGAAATACAAGGCCCGGTCGGTTGCCCCTGCGGTCCCGCCGTCTAAATCTAACACGATAAGTAGGCGGTGCCGATTAATCATGGTGGTAAAATCGTCCGGTACGATTCGACCATCTCCCTCTCTCTTTTTCTCTTTCCGAGACATTCTATATCCACGTACATATATATCCATATAAAATATGTGAATCTATAGGGTAAAACTCGTAACATTTACGATTGTCTCGAAATATTATCTCCATACAGTCGTTTATTTTTCATTTAAAGAATTGTTAATTTGAAGAATTGTTCATTTAAAGAATTGTGCCGATTTTCCGGCAAACGGAATAAAAATACACGCGACACGCCTGTACGGTAAACCATTTCCGATTATCTCAAAATTATTCTTACGCTAGTATTGATTTAAAAGATTATTATTTTTAATGGCAGATTTTCCGACAAACGAAATAAAAAACACACGGGCGAGATTTCACCATCGTTACGTCGGCCGTAACTTTATTGGGCCTTATCCGGTCACCTCTTCGAATTAAATGCGCGAGTTATTTCGGGTGGTAAAGTCGACCGGACCACCCTGTATGTACGTATGTATGTGTACACATCGAGCCTCGCGGCATATCCTGTGAGATTGAGACCTCCTCGCGTCGAGACTCACGCCGGCATGGCACGGTCGGAGCCCCGTGTGAGGCCGCCCCCTCGTTCTCCCTTTCTTTTAGGGCCCTGGACCCCACGATGGAGGTCCGCCGCGCCGCTGTTGCCCACACACCGTGTAGCAACGCTATCGTCGAACGATTTCTTTGACGCGACCCGGAGGACGCATTTTTGGCACTGGTTACAGGCGAATGTCATCGTGAAAAGCGAAGAAAACAAGCGAGATAAAGGAAATGGCTTCTGAATGGAGAGCTAAGAAACACGTACATTATACCTATACGCACAGTTGGATCTGCTTTAAACGTGATCGATTCTAAAGAAAATTATTACTTGCCCTATTCTGAAAAAGCAATTTACTTATTTAGAGATATAAAAATATATAATGTGCAAATTATAAATTTCTGTAAATCTATGAAGAAGCAAATGTATAATGTATAAGTATAAAAAATATAATTATAATATTCAATATTCAAATTAATATTGTACAATTATAATATATATTCGATTATATATATATATATATATATATATATATATAATTATATATATGTATTTGAAAATAAAACTTTTTGTGTAGTCAAGAATTATATCAAAAGCATCAACTTCGAATAAAGTTTTATAAATTCCGAATTAAAAAGGCTATAGTAAAAAGCGGAATGCAGGATCTTACATGTTGAATTTGATTTAATTTTCCGACATCCAATTAATATAGAGAGCCATTTTGAAGACGATCTTCGAAGCATCTTACCTACAGGACGCTAATTCCGACATTCTGGATCTGGAGCAGGTGATCATTTTAAGAGAGAAAATAATCTTGACATTTCGACTTCGAAAAGTATTCGAGTTCGCAAGACGGGCAAAATTTCAGCGTCAATTAACGGTAACTGGTGCTAATGCCTCTCGGAAAATTACTGCCGCTATTACTGTCTCTTTTGTATTTAACGCAATTTGCTAAACGCGTCTGAAATGGCGCGAGAGAGATACACTTGCTGGTTTCCGCGTTTCGCTGTTCCGTTCCGCCTGAAAATCAACCATTGTTTTAAGGTGGCTGATCGCTGCGGTTACCGAAACCGGCGAATCGAAATTGCATTCCGTCTCTAGACGTGGCCTCGCAGAAAATGTAATTAACCGATTCCACCGCTCTAAGAAGGCGCACTGCTACCTCTGTGAAGTTGCGAACCCACGTTTCGTGAAAATGGTTCCTCCTCATTCATCTCTCCAGCAATAAGCTTTTATTTAGGAAGAGAGAGGTACTGTTTTTTGCGAGCTGTGCTGTTAAATAGCTATAAGCAGTTTCAACAATTTCCCAAAAATTTTACTGGCTTTAAAGTCTATTTAAGTCGTTTTAACGTACCTGTAAAATAAATTAATAGCGTTTTCTGTTTAATAATTTTCTATAATAATCATTTATTAAATAAATTACTTCTGCAGAGCTGTGCGATTATTTGTACGTAAAATATACGTATGAGAAAATGAGATTATACGAAGAAAATGAAATTATGAAATATCTAAAGTTCTCTCTCTTATTACAATCTCGTCTCATATAATAATTTTATTTTCCTTTTCTAATGCGCGCAAGTTCTATTCGCTGGAAATTTCCCAAGAGATAACCAAAAGCATCGATGTCACTTGATTTCTTTCTGTAAAAGTTATCGCGCACGCGGTGCAAAACTTTCGACACGTTCTTATTAACGTCGAGCAGTCGAGTAACGAATGCACAATTAAAGGACTCGGATAAGCGTGTTAGATCGCGCGAGGGCCAATTAAACTATTGCGTGCGCGTGAAAATCATGAAAACCTTTTCCTCGTGCGCGCGAACCGGGCGCATAAATCTTACCCGTTGGAAATCTCGCGGTCTCATCGATTGAGGTGACTGACTCGGACCTGCATATAATGGTAACGTTACTCAAGCACGTACACACATGCGCGCACGCGCGCGTGTGCACGTGCGTACGTGCATTAGTGGCAGGGCGGCATAGTAATTGCGAAATTTACGTGCTCTACGAAGAAAAGTGAACATTAATACAAATAACAAGTAGGTATAATGAATCCGGGACGGGATAAAAACTTGTCCAATTTATCCGTAGTTCATATCAAGTCGAGCTTCCATGGAATTTCTGAGATGCGATTTAAAAAATTCAACAAGTTTTTGCAAGAAACTGTCACAGTAAGTGATTTTTATTTCTTTTTCAATACCTATAGTAAAACTGACATTCTCTTTCTGATATAAATTTTTTTCAAAAAAAATATATACCTATATATATTACAATTGTATAAGTATGTTTACACGCAATGAATAAGATAGGCCAATGCACGGTTAAACCAGAATCTTGGTGCTACAATTATTTGATTATGTGATTTTACATACGTATTCTAGCTTCGACTAAATTGCGTGTCAAATCCGGAAATATAAACGGCACGCAGTTTAGTCAAAGCTAGGATACATATGTAAAATCACATAATATAATAAAATAATTGTAGCACCAAGATCCTGGTATAATCCTGCATTGGCCTATCTTATTCATTGTGTATAAATTTTTTTATTTTATTGATAATTGGGAATTATTTTTCATATATTTATTATAATTTCTTTGCCGTGACAATTCCTTAGAAGCAAGTATTTAGCAACGCTAAAATCTCTTTTAGCCTTCACGAAACCACAACTTAATTTCTAAAGGTAATTTAGTTTTAAGAAGAACCTTGTATGCATATAGATTACGCAAGTATTATAATATATCAGTTACCTAGATAAAAGCTATTAATGTATCCGAAGTACCCATCATTACTGTTACTTTTCCACAACAAATTTAACTTCCTTCTTATAATGAGTTAGAGTGTTTCAGACTTGCCCTTTGCCCTCGTCGCCAAGTTGCTTGACCTCATTTACGAGCTGTCACAAGACGGTCTTGGCCTGAGTAGTCTCAAGGGTCGAAGTTAGCTAGCAGGAAGACAGGTACGAAGGGTACAGGAGATACTCAGGTGTAAATTGAAGGGCTGAAACGATCGAAACACTAGCCCTACGATCGTATATGTACGCTACAGGGTCATTCATAAACGCGGCTCGGCGCTTCGGGAGGTAAGTCCAGATTGTAAAGCAGAGCCGACCGTACATTTACGCGTCGACGTGTACATTTACGAATCGCCCTGTGCAAGCGTATAGCTTTCCGCACACCCGACAATATTGCCATTAGCAAGCAAGCCTCGATTCCGTTATACATCCTGCAGTACGGCCGTTTAACGCGCGCTACGCTACTTACGAATAAATTAACCGGGCCCCTTCAAAGGCGCGCACAATGGTAGCATCGCTGGTACTTCTCGTCTTCAGGCACAACCGCCGCAATATATATAATTATGACATTAGCGAGCAATTTTGGTTGCCGTGCGGAGTTCCCGGTCTCGTTGGTAACGCTAACGTAGACGCACATGCAAGCCGCATGCAGCTATGTAGCTACCGGCGAGATAGCTCACGGCGCCGTTTATAGCTGCGACTACGTTGTCGATAACGGCGGCGAATTGAAGGGCGCCCCTTTGAGGCTGCCTGGGTGTAGTTTCAACCTGGAGCTCCCTCTGCTCCTTCCCCCCTCCCCCTCCCTCGCCCCTTTATTCCGCCTTACGCGAGCTCTCTATTCGGATGTAATATTCGGTCCCATGAATATTTACGCATCGAGGTGCTTATATTCATATATATCGATATTTATATGTATATATATATATATTTTTTTTTTTACATTTATATTCTCATGAATATTGAAGTTAGCTGTTAAAAGAGAAACGGAGAAAATATATGGATCGGCCGATAGCGATAGTGTGAGAAAATCGGTAGAAAAGCGTGTTTCTCTCGCTTCGATTGCGAACGGCACGGTATACTCGGCGTTTCCTGATGAACGAAGAAGCAGCAGCTGGGGGAGAAATATTTTCATAAAGATACGAGAGAAAGCAAATGGAAAAATGTGGTTATGTTGTTTATGAAGAATCCTCGTTCGCGATTGCGTATTTGTGTACATTAGATGAATACCATCTCTCGGATGATTTTACACGTATAAAAAGCGGCGCGCTGCCTTTTCATCAGAGATAATCCGTCCTCGCTATTTTTAATTACCGAAGAATTTCCGAGCACATCAACGCACCATTTAATAAAGATTACTTCGCTTCGCGTCTCTATCTCTCTCTCTTTCACTCTCTTCCTTCTTTCTCGCGCGTGTGCTTCTGTTGTAAGTTTTTTAGATGCATTTGCACGGCTGATGAAAATTTAGGAACGTCAAGCAACGGGACTGTCTTTGATCGTTGAGTTAGCATGGATTCGAAAGGGAATTAATTCGTTACTTTGTTGTTTTCGCGCAAAGATAATTCATAGCGACGTGCGCTGGTCGCATACACAGGCGGAAACCTACCCCCTCCCCCTCACCCCCGAAGGCTTGCGCGCGATTAAATAAGCCGTCGTATGCAATATCGGGAGCGTATAAGCGATATCGGGAACGTGACCCAAGAATTAATTGCGGCAGCAAATGTCGCCATCGCGCCGCCCTCCCCCTCAGAATGATCGGAACTTTCCGAACTTGGGTCGTACCGGGATAGAACAGGCCACTCGGCCCTCCGCACGATCGCTGTGTGTATTGACAACATTAAACTCGGTCCTCACGTACGTAGTTATTGGTAGCCGGTCGTATGGCAAACTGGTCTAGGCGTAGCGCGGCTACAACAGGCAACGTGGACAAGAGCGAAGAAGCGATTGTGCCACCGCGATCAGGTAGACGAGGACGAAGATAGATCGGGAGAGGCAGAGAGAGAGAGAGAGAGAGAGAGAGAGAGAGAGAGAGAGAGAGAAAGAGAGAGAGCGAGGGAGGTAAAGGCGTGAGAGCACGATGGGTCCCATAATGCTACACAGTGTTCGATGTGGGAACCATAACCCCGGTCGAACGACGATTAGTCCTGGGCCACCGCGTTGTTTACTCTGGACAGGTCCTGCCTGCCACCTAGTTTACGTTATTATATATGTCCGTCCGAACAGGCTCGTGCGCGGCCACCGACCGCCGGCGTGGATTTGGCCCACCGCCGTAAGGCTCTTTTAAATCGCGTTCTCGGGGGGTCTAATGATTTCGCGGAGATCTCGTGTGGATCTGGTTGGTTTAGGACGTGTATGTGTGTGTTCTATAAGATCCTATCCATCCAATGGCTCTATTATAGCACATTGTCGTTTTTTTTTTGTAGGTAAAGATTTGTGTGATTAGTGAAAAAAAATGTACAGGGCTATATAATTACATATACACGGGAGAACCGCTTCACGAGTATAAAGTAAATTTAAATGAATGCAGATTTTATTCCTATTTAACGAATAGATATATCAAAATGCAGCTTACTTATCTCTCCATATAATTTTCGAATAAGTTCATTATAAATATTTATGTAAAAGGGAGGAAGTACATCTCCTTAGTGATAACGTGAAGCGGTAGTGAGCAAGCGGACAACCGAGCTTGCTAGATTAAGGCTTGAATTATCATATTATAAATTATTCTTACGACGCAAGATGTTATCATGTTCCCGTCTGTTGGAGAACTTTAGAAGCTCCGTTTCGAGTCATCTAATTTCTCTCGCGTAAAGAGCATCAGAAGAAATATCTTCAATGCGGAGAATACAAGGCCAAGTTTGTCGAAAACATTTTTATCATGATATATAATTTTTATCAAGAAAGGTGTATTTAGAATTACAAATGCATGTACCTATATGAAGAACTTTGAGAAGCGACATACAACTGCGTATAACCTCGAGTATAGCCTCGGTGCAGCAGAGTAAACGAGCGTTCGTAAAGTCGCGAAATGCAAGGAAAATGTCAGATGAGAAGAAATTTGTTCCTTCATAGTCGTAAGCGTTCCTGTTAGCAAAGAACGGAAACGCAATTCTCTCGTAGCCCGCTGTCTGATTGGAGTTTGAATAATAAATCGATGAATGAACGCCGACCTTCTCTTCTAAACTAAAGTACGAACAATGTGCACCGGTAGACTCTTTCGCGACGCTCAATCGTCTTTTCGATTTTATCGCGAGCCACAGCAGCGTTGAAATTCGTGTCGACTTTCCCCGGTATCGAAAATCAATTGAAGAGCTTGTTTCCAAAAGAGTTTAAGTCAATTTTTCGCCGAATTTGAAAAATAGGCAAAAAATGTCGATTGATACATAATATAGATCAGATTTCAATTGTGTAGAACAATCGCGATATTCATATGGTATTAGTTTAGTGAATTCGTCGCTGATATTTTAATCCGTGCAAAATGTCGCCGCCAATTTATATAACGCGCGTGAGCTCGTACGTAAAAATTTCCTTTGGTTAAATTACGAGGAGATTATCCCGATCTCTCCTTAGACTCGTTGTGTCAGGTCTTGTTTTGGCAAAATTTAAAAAATTCTGCAAAATGGAAACCGCCATATACGTATGTTGTACGTATATAATTGTATGTGTTCGTACATATATATAATATATATATACGTGCGCAATCCTTTTTTCTATCTTCTGAGCTTTTCCCATTACAGCTGCGGCACTGTATTACTCCACCTCCTATTCTCTGGGTTACTTTATATGCATTATTCTTTGTAAATACGTATCCCTCCATTGCGCCATGCATTTAAAAAGATTTCCTGGGCGACGGCGAATCTTATCGTCCAACGGTTCACGGCGCGACGCGGGCGACTCGCATCTCTTGACGACTCTTGATGATTTTCTGGATCTCGGTATCACGTACATTGTTGTCGGTTAAGTATGCATAGTTTATAAAATATAAATTAAACAAGATATGCAATATAATCTCGCATACTGAGTCAATGCTAGAAACGCTTGACAAAGGAAAACGAAAATTAAAGTTTAAAACTGTGGTTAAATTTTTATATTGCTTCGTATTAGAATAGTAATTTTGAAGAAGTTATGGATATCATCAACGCATGATATACTCCGCAAATATATACCCCTATGGATTAAAAAATTAAGAATTATATTCTCCCCATCAGTTTTATGGTGTAACAATACGTCTCGTTGACAAACGTGATTGGTCATAACAAAATCTTTAGAACCTTATCTAATTAAGAACGAATTAGAACAAATTCGTGTGATTCACAATATTATCTATTCCAAATTTTTTGAAAAGCCACGCTCTAATGAGATAGGCAAACTCTTAAAGAGAAGAGAGAATAGAGCAGAGAGAGAGAAATAGATAGATAGATAGATAGATAGATAGAGAGAGAGAGAGAGAGAGAGAGAGAGAGAGAGAGAGACGCAGAAGCGTGTCGTTCAAGAATGCAGAATTCGTAAGGAAGACGATGGTCCGTGCGACGGCACCTTCCGACCTCCTCCGTGGGTTCGGAAGCTTTGGATCTATGCATACACATGCAAGGCGGCTTCAAGTAGGTCTTGAATTTCTCACGTCCCGGCGGGAACGAGCCGGCAGCATTTGATCGTAGTGTGCGCAAGCGATGTTTGCCCAAATAATTCCCGAATTAGTGGGGATGTTTGAGCAAGAGTGAGAGCCCCGCGAGAGAGCGTGAACGTCACCGTTAAGCGATTCCGAGCGGAATGCCCGTTCTCACAAGAAAATCTTCCGAAGATGTGACACGCAGATGTAGGATGAGCATTTTTAGCATTATTTTATACATTGTTAACATTTTTCTGGAACAGTCCAGAAGATAATTCCGATAAACATTTATTTATTACATTACCTAACATTTATTAAACTTTTTTCAGTTTAATTTAAATCCCGTGTGTTTTATTAATTTAATTCTATTTATCGTGTCATGTTAATGCACTAATATTCTATAATCTAATATTCTTCAAGGGAATCTAAAGACAAAATTTGTTAATTAAATTATCGCTAGAGCACGAATACGTCACTTACAAAAAAAAGCTTGTTCTGTTGGATGTTAGCAAAAAATATTAACATTTGAACGCTAGCAGTCTGTTAAACTTCCATCCTAAATCCTATTCATTAGCGTCATTTAATTAAAAATTAAACCAGTACAGTCTATCATCCGTCATATTCGCAGATAATTCATGTGAAATATTCGAATTTTTCCAAAGAATTCTATCCTGAGGAACGAGCGAAAATTAGTACACAACATATGGACGATACTGATGCCGATTCTCTCGGATAGAGAATCGAAAACAAGAGGACAGAGACTCCTTTCCCCTTTTCCTCCGGTAATATCGGCGCGGTAAACTCAATAAGAACGCTACCGTAAAAAGTTAGGGTAGCTTTATTTTATTACGAAAAGAACCGGTGCAAAATCCGGGAGGATACGTTCGGGAATGGATCGATTTATATAGGGTGATTTGAGAACCGCAATACTTGAAAAATGTATCTAGGGAATAAAGGTAAAGAGAAAAGTCTCAACAACAAATATAGATTCAAACTTCCGCTGTGTAAAAGAACTAGAGTGTATTAATAATAAAACAGAATTAGTTCTCAGAAGAACAAACCTGATGGAAAGACAAAAATATTTATTTTAAAATAGAATTAGAAAAACTGAATTATTTTGAAAAATAACTATTTTTATATATTAACAAAACCGACTTAAATGTAATTCATTAACGTAAATCGCATTTGAAATTTAGTAATAATTTGATATTTTTTTGAAAACCCCTTGCACAAGCTAATCCACGTCAGTCTATTTTATCTCACATGCTCATTAAATTCATAATATCAGAAAAATCGAAATAGAATATTAAAGCGGAGCTGTTTACTATTAATTTCTGTTGTCTAAAAAATTTACTTTTAATCAAGGTGCAAATTTCTTATAAAATCTCGATATTTATCTAATTTTTATATTTATAAATAAACTGGAGACCGAGCCGATCATTTAATACAAAATCTTATGTTTACCTTCGAGACATATTGAGACTCACGACTATATAAACTTTCTTGCTTACTTTAACGTTTTCCCTAGACAACGCACTCCCTGAAATAATTTCTTCCCATGTCACCTTGTATAAGATTCATTCGGTGTGTTGCGATTCGGCCCATCACCACCGCCGGCTGATCTTGCGACCTCGCACCTCTTGCCGGCGGCTCTTACTGTCTTTAGGAGCATCAATCTTACTGAAGCGAATGCACTGTCTTCGGTCGCGTGAAAAGTGCTCCTCGTCGCCACATCGCGTAGCGCCCGCAGAAAAAGCTTCGACACTGTGAAGAACAGGTTTTGCGCCTTAAAAGCTTCACTCCGACGGAACGAGAACAGTCAGTTTGACAGATGAAAGAATGAGTTCACGCCGATTATTATACATAAAAGATATCTCCGCGCGTATGCATAAATAATAAACTCTTTTTAATCTTCTAATTTTATATCGATCTGATATTTTCATTCAATTAGCTCAGTTAAGAAGAGCTTCTATAACCTTTTCTTAACTGAGCTAATTGAATGAAAGTATCAGATCGATATAAAATTAGAAGATTAAAAAGAGTTTATTATTTATGCATACGCGCGGAGATATCTTTTATCTTATTTATGTATATATATATATATATATATATATGTGTGTGTGTGTGTGTGTGTGTGTGTGTGTGTGTGTGTGTGTGCGTGATTGTCGCAGCGATCTCACATGAATAGATAAATATCTTGGTTCTGGAATCTACAGAAATTTTATATATATATATATATATATATATATATATATATAAATCGATGTATGTGATAATCACGCACAATGTATATATATATATATATATAATTTCTGTAGATTCTAGGACCAAGATATTTGTCTTTTCATGTGAGATTGCTGCGACAATCGCGCACAATGTATTGATAATATAAAGACTTCCTTTATGCATGATCTCGATTATTTACCAAAATGATTATCGCAAAGTCTATCATCGTTTTCCTGCCTGCGATTGACCACGTTCTACTCAAGGTTACCCGCCATACGTTTCCCGGAAATTTCGTAGGAGGTAGAGCTCGAAGGATCTCAGACAAAAGCCTACGACGCGACCTGACGCCTTCTAAGGTGCACCGCGGTATGCATGCGTGCCAGAAACGGAGACATGGAGCCACCTGGACGCCGCCGAGGCCACCCTGGCATCGACCACGAGAGAAACTTCTTCTTCCTACCTTTTACGGATTTAGAGATATATACATGCTCGCCAGCCGTCAAATCTTGTCGCATAATTTTTTCCCATGTTCTTTGTGCATTAAATCTCCATCAATTTTCACTTTCAGCGACTACGAAACTTATTAAAAATATGAGTTCCACAGACTAAAGAATTTTACTAAATTTCTATAGAAAAATAAATTTTATTAGCATGAATCAAATCTAAAAAGTAGTAGCACTTTTAGAGCTTATGGGATATTAAATAGAACGAGAATTTGTATATTACATTTAAACTGTTCTCTTCAATTGCAAAAGTATTTTTTATTCTACTGCGAGAAAATTTCCTTTGTAATAATAATAATAAGGATATTATTAAAAATATAATTTAAAAAAATATTCCGTGAAATTGTCTTATTTCGATGACTGTGATTATTCAATTAAAAATACCTGTTTAGATCTTACTAATCAATAAATCCGAAACAGGAACTTTTAGTGATTGAATTAACGAGGGCCCGGAACGAAGATCGTGGGACAGGAGAACATCATCGAGAAGGAGGAGAAAGAGAGAGAGAAAGAGAGAAAAGCGGTTTTTCAAGCAATATACCATAAACAGGCGAAGACAAGGCTGACTCTAAATGGCTGCGGACGGGAATCGCGATGCCACGTGTACGCTCGTGCTCATAAGTCCCGGCATAGTCCGCGCCAGGCTATCTTTTCGACGAATCGTCCTTTTTTACGTCTCTACGCCGCTGAAACTAGCTGCACTCTTCGCGGCGAACGAGCAGATGCCACGCGAGAAAGGAGACAGTAAAATGAACATGTACACGTACATTGCGGCCTTCATCGTACGTTAAACGCGAATGCACATTTGCGAGAAAAATTCGGGCACGATGCGACAGCGCGCGAGGTCACGCAATCCCCTATCATGATTTATTCATCTGTCGACAATGCTTTGACAATTGTAAAATTCAAGAAGTCCAAACAATTCGAGAAGTACACAAAATGCAAAAGTGATTTTCAATTACAATGGCGAATTATTGTAACAAGATTGCCGTATTCAAGTGTTATAATAAATTATATATTAGAAAAAATGTACTAGTGTTAAATAAAAATTTCAATAATTAAAAATATTTGATCACAAAGAATCATGTCCATGTGTACATATATATATATATATATATATATATATATGTCTGTGTGTGTACATCGATAGAGCATTACATCTCCAACTGGAAAAAGTCACAGTTATTAAAAGTTGATTTCCCAGGAATCATGATTAATCCTTTGGTGGTACAAGTCTGATAATACAATTGCACTGATTGTGCGCGAGTTTTGATGCGATAGCGTAAATATACACGAGTGATAACTCAATACTCAAATACGGAAATGCAGAACCGTAGTAGATAGGGAACGTAGTAATATTTGTATACTAAAGCGCAAATTTCACGTTTGGAGCAATTAAGCCAATAAAATGTAGCCTGCGGTGTGTAGCGAGTACGACATTAGAGATTGCGACATTAGATTAAATTTTATTTCTTCAGTGGATGGAAGTTATAAGGTGCGACAGGTATTGCTTTTAAATTGCGCGTACATCGATAAAGTATTATTTTTAAATACTCAAATGTGACGATATGTTGGAATTTTTTTCAAACAAAGAATTGGCCAATAAGATATATGTATAATATAATGATTGAATAACTTCTAACTCGTTATCAGAAATACCAAAATTTTGCTTTTATCCGCAATTTCATTCTTTTCCATTAACTGTAATTTCATTGTTGACCTATGAAAGTATTATCTCGATTCGTGCAAATAATGAAAAATTGGAACCATTTTTCTCCAACCATTGATAACGTTTTAGATCTTTTTTTTTCGTGTAAAAGTAACGCTGACTTTTAAAGCGATCACAGAGTAACATCGGATAGAAGTTAGCTTCATCGCTTGTTACACTCGAAAAATAGAATTCGCAATTGACTTTTTCATATATGTATAGATGCATAAAAGATGTAAGTGGCGATGGCGCGCATACGTGCGCGAGCGCAATGGCCTTCCTGCATATTTGATCATCCGGAAATGCTTCGTTACGCTAATGCCATCAATATCGGCATTTAGTGCGGAACGTGAAACTGCCATTGCGACGGAGCTGAAATTGCGCGTCATCGATCACGTAGCGAAACTGTTCGATAATTATTAAAACGCGCCGTATTATTTATTGAAAAAACGATCGTCGGAATATAGATATGCAACGCACGCAACATCGCTTCGCGCTTTTATACCGAACCTACGAAGCGATGACAGAGACGCATTCGTACGTGAAGATGTATACAGGGAGGCTCTATCTGAAGAGGTATCGCGCGCGTTCCGCTTTGAAGGGATGTAATCAGGTCCGACACGTCCGGAAGTACGTGCCGACGCAAGCTCCTGAGGAACACCTTTGTACCTAAGGTACGCAAACCGGATGCACAACCGCCTCTTCCGTGTTCTTCCCTCCGTTTGCCCAGCTGCGCTATGCGAGACGCGGAAACGGTGTTAGGAACGACGAATTTAATAAAATAACTAAACGCAAAATAAAAATTGGCAAACTAAAGTACATTTCTTAATTGCTTAATAATTCGTTAAGCTTTATAAACTGACAAAATTTATCTTGACAATTAATTGCAGTAATTTATATAAAATTAAAAGTAATATTCATTAAAAAAATTAATGAGAGACAGTATAATATGATGAATAATAAAAAAAGATATCCCATGTGCATTCCCACATGTAGTACAAATATTTTATATTTACAGAGTCTAAATAAAAATATTAAGTTTTGTAGATAGTTTTAAAGATACTTTAATGATGAATTGAATGCAAAATTATCATTGATATATATGTATATATCCACAAAGTGTAAATCGTAGCTTTGAAATCTACGTTGACTCTTAATTATCGCGGTAGATTCAGAAAAATATATGATATCAATGAAAACTTTATTAATAGTGCTTTTAAATGTGGTACTGCGATGCAATATCTGATTGTAAGTTATCACGTAATTACTAGCAACTATATTATAAGTAAAATAAAATAAAATAAAGATAATTGCAGGATATACAGAATGTCTGCAAAATCTAGCCTCACTTCCTATATTTACATATCATATACTTGGAAACTTATCATATATACACACACAATTACATTGTGATCGATTTATCATTAGTTTTATATATGATAAATCTATCACAATGTAATTGTTGTAAACTAATTATAGTTTTGGGAATGCTAAAGTTGCGGGAAACAATTTTCGAGATTAATTCTATGAAATACCTTATACAGATGTAACTGCAGACACAAAACACATAATAATGATTAGAATTAAACTTAACCTAATTGTGTAAATAATAAGCCATAAAAGTAGCGTAATTAGAAAGCTAATATATCTTTTTACTATTAAATCTTCATTATATAAAAAATTTTTATACAAATATAAATACATAAAATTTATATATTTTAATATTTATATATATATTAACATTATTTTTATTATGCATTTCTTATTAGTTTATACTGTTTTTAATAAAAAATTAAATTTGCAAAAATGTAATAAAAATCCAACGGAACTGACTATATTTTGAAAAAATTTCAAACGATAATTTTTCAAATAATAAAATATTTCACGAGAAACACATCCTGTATAGGCAACAATAGACACATAGGAAGGAAGGAAATCGTTTGAACAATGCGATTTCTTTCTTTGAACGCGTGAAAACCAGCCATGCTTGATGCACTTTGAGCCACCTCCGTCTCTAACCCTTTCGATCTTCGACGACCTTCTTGCCACAATATCTCACACGGATATTGAATGGTCCGGTGATTCGTGTTGATAGGCAATTTGCCAATTTCCACTTCATTCCACCCCCAACCTCGTCCCAGAATTCTGTAGCAGCATGCGGTCTCTTCCAATCATTCCTTTTCTCAATTTCTCTGGCCGAGTACACTTTTCATTTGGATCCCCAAACGTTCCATTCATGCGCATGGATAAGAAGTATAGGGGCACAATAATTTTTCATACGAAATGTTTCATTATTACCCCACTGTCTCTCGTTAATTCTCATAATTTTTATTTTTTATTTCTTTTTTTAAATATGTAAAACAGAAATTAATTTCTAAAAAAAAAAAATTAGTCAGCCAGTAAATCTAAAATTACTAATAAAAATTAAGAAATGTGCTTTAATGTGTCATCTTTTCTTTGGCATTTCACGTAGATCATTTAAATATTAAATATATATCCATTTGGCACAGCATCACAAACAAAATTACTTCCAAATTATTTCACTTTTCAAATCACGGAGATGAATATTATGCATCACTGTAATTTACAATTATTTCATTTGCTTAAGCTTTATCTTATTTTTTATAAGTATTGAGCAACAAATAAAATAAAGTAAGCAGTAAGCAGAAAGTAAGCAAGTAAAATTAATTTGTAATAACGTTTTTGTAATTTTTATCATTTTCATCTAAAATTCACTTTAGACGATATTTTTTATTTGCACTATAATTCAAAATAGAATTACGTTCGTAATTATTCACATACATGTATCTATACGTATAAAATTCATCTACATGATGAGATAGTTATATTGATGAATATTTGTAAAATAAACACATTGCATGAAAACACCTTTAGTCGAAAATTGTGTCAACCGCGCGATAAGCCGTGCTTGTTATCCGTTACTATGCATAGCCGCGTCGATCGCGTGGTTTTTACTCGATCACCATTTAAAATATCTGATATTCGCCGCGCTACCAAATTCTGCACGAGTGGTTACCGCACCGATGTAATTTGTGGATTAAAGTCAGTAGTCTCTAATTATAGAATTAGTCCAATCGCTTGACTAATTTGTTTAATCATCGATTCATCGAATTCATACCTTTACATTGCATATATTATCTTGACGAATTAGAGGATACCGTATAATTTATTGAGGTTGATGCTATTTTGGTTTTTAGCATATCCATTTGATATTATAGTATTTTAAGATAATTTTTCCTAGGATTAATATCGCCGTGCGGAAAGCACAGTTTATTTTCAGCCTCATCAAACGCGATCATAATTTCGCGCGATGAAAATATTATTTTACGTGCCGTGATGTTTATTTTAAATTCATGAAAGCTCCGTTATCAAAGCAAATTAATTGCAGCACTTTATAGCACAATTATTTTTACAATATTTTATAACAACACATTGTAAAAGTTATATACTTTCTGTAAAAAAATAATAACTAAAAACGTAATTCATGAATGTGTAATTTTAACGTAAAATACATCAATTATTTTTTAATTAATTAATAATTGCTGGTTTTAAGAATTGGAAATGATTTCGAACAGTTTTATAAGCTATATTAAACGTATAACATTTTAATCGCATACAACAGATATTTAGAAAATAATTTCTTATCCTTTGTTAAACATTTTTTAATAGAAAAATAAAGTCCAAGTCTTAACAAAAGGTGACATGCTGACATCTATAGAATTTTATTAAAAGCAACCAATCCTCCAAGAAAAAAGATAGTATACAATTATCGATTCAATTCCTTCTACAAAGAATAAATTAATTTTTCTCAATTAGATTAATTTATTCGAACTCTTGAGAAAAGATTTGATTTTTTTATATTGAATTCTTCAATTGTGTGCAATCTTGTTATCGGAGATTCTCTTTTAGAAAGTCACGTGATTAACCGTAGATAAGGTAGAGATTCTGTACGAGAAATTTCTGCTTCAACATCCCTTCAGCTGATTGATCCAACTGTTGCTCGGTTACTGACGCTCGATGTGTATCCTACGGTCGAATGTTTTTTCTTCTAAAAATTCGCATATCCAATAAAGAGTAACAAAACTTTCCAGCAGACTTCATCACCGACAACTGATGACAAAGCCCGTACGTGCGGCAATTAACATTTTTTCCCTCTTATTTCCACAACAAAATGATAATGATCCCATCCCCTTACCTTTCGTAATCCTCCCCTTCAACAATAATCAATATTATTATTCGCCAAACAATTTCGCGGATTTCCCTCGAAAACAACGAATACCAAAGCCCTCATCAGGCAATCAGGCAATCATTCCCGCGTGAGAAGGCAGAAATCGACGGCGGGAGGGGTGAAAATACGGCGAGAGTGAAGGGCGGTCTCTACGTACGGCGTGACACACGACTTCGTGCACCGCGGAAACGCGTTATTCAAATTTTATATTCGATTATGCAAATTAATATGAGACGCATAAAACTGTCTCTGGAATTCGTCGGACGGTGAGGAGAGAGGAGGGGGAAGGGGGGAAACGTTCGGGGGAACGATTTTTATGTTTCTTCGGAAACAAAAGTCTGCCGGCGCCAATCTATCTCTTTCTTTCCTTGGTCTCCACCCTTGAATCCCGATCCCCTTCCGTTTCCTTTCCCCTCTGTTCTTTGGCTCACTGATGCCGTAACTTCTGGCGATATGCCCCTATTTTACAAAGGGGTGGGAGTATGCAAAGGGGGGTAACGTCGGTTCTCTTCGACACGTCGTGCATATGTCTTCCGGAAACGGGAAATATTGCGTCGGAAATGTCGCAAGGCGCGTTCCAACTTCCACGACTTTCATTGCGCTTCTAAGCATCACTATATCTCTTTCTGGTTTGGTGTGTTTCAGAATGACAGCTGGCACATTCACGCGATTATTTTTAATCCGTCATGTAGGTATAAGATCGGGAAGGATTTTAAATATAGGTTAATAATTTAGCGGAAAATTAAATAAATACTATGTTTTCAATCGCAATACGCAATTGTTGCAATCTATTTTTATTAAACCAATATTAGAAAAGCAAAAGAGAGAGAGAGAGAGAGAGAGAGAGAGAGAGAGAGAGAGAGAGATAAATAATAAAACTCATATCTCATATTATCTTCTCAAAAAGGAAACATATTCTAGAAACATTTGTTAAAGAATTTGCAGCCGAGAGCAACAAAAACTACGTTATCGCGAAGACATCTTCTGTATCCGATGCTCCGCTGAATTTTCCGACCGAGAGTATTGAGGATATCTTGACGTTTTGCACGTCGACGATGGATTTCGACGGCGTCAGGATATCCAATTTCAACGCCGGCTAGAATAAAGCGTGATATCGCCCCGCACGAACGTGATGGATGCATTTAGATTGCGCTCGGTAAATCGAGTTCAACGTAGACGCTACCGCGGCGTTCTGCGGAGAGAGAAGGAGAGATGAGAGGGGAGAGGAGGGGATGAGAGAGAGAGAGATAGAGAGAATGGAGGGATTTTAACGAAATCGCGGTGATGCCATGCAAATGGCCCGGTAACAGCTTCCGCGCCTGTATACTCCGCGCGGCCGACACGCCGACTGTGTTGTGCACGGCGCGGCTTAACTCAATTCCATACATATTTTAACACCGGCAAAACCGTAAGAAAATTGCGTGATATGCATAAACGACTTCGTAAACTCGGTTACAAAACGGGGATTGCGCGCCCGTGTCACGCGCGCGACCCCTGCTAGCAAAATCATTTCGAGCGGAGTTGTTATATCGGAAGCCTTTTTCCCGTTTTCGGGGGGAAAAAGGCTTCCATCATAGCTGATGGACATTCACGTTTCTTTCTCTTTTAGCAATCTATTGTCAAGATAAATAGAAATCGATTGCGATAAACGATAAACTTTTTAGTATTAAGCAGAGTAATCGAAAATTTGACAGGTGAAGCAATGCGTATAAAGTGAGTTTTGCATTATATAATACACTGTCGAATTTTCGAATAAAATTATATACAAAAACGTCTTTTGTTGATTCGAAATTTCTAGCTAATATATGTAAGCTTTATTTTTTTTTAAACTAGATGTAGTATTTAAAAAAATTTTTTTTGTATAAAATAGAATCAGCAAATCGTTTCGAGTTATTGCGATTCCGTAGTCTGATGGTACATTATACAAGGTTTTTAATACTACGCTCGTGTTACCGAGCGCTCTAATAATACGACGAGGCTCTCATTGCTGAAATAAATTCCCGCTCCTGCCATGCTACAATAAAATTCGTATATGCATGCTTTGCATTGTTATATGTCACGCGCGTACATGTGCGTACCGAGAATGAAAGAACGTTGAGCTCGATAACGATCCGACCTACGACCGTCCCAGCTCCAGTCGCATCCGGAGGATGAATCGGCCTGGCGCGGCACAGAAGAGCAACGTGCAGCGACCACATTAAATTATCTATCGCGCAATTATTCATTTATGCTTATTCGCCTTGATACACCCGCGGATCTTGAATTATTACCGGCTTAACCGGACTTTTAATTCTAACGTATTACCATACTTATCGTAGCGTACGAGCGATTCGCGTCTCGCCGAGCCGCGCCAGGCCGATCCGGCCGCTCTTCTATCGTTTTTTTTTTTCGCTAGAATCTCTATAACAAGGAATAATAAAACATTTTTTTAACGCATAACGTCAAAAAGAAATATTGCATCTCGATGTAAAGAAGCAAAGCTTGTCACTCGTATACGCAACTGATTCATTTTATCTGTGTCGCATTTACTAAATGCCGATTTTAATATATACGATCACAAACATTTTTTATTAATAGCAATCTTATTATAAAATATTTACTTTAAAAATTTAGCAAATGCTGTTAGTCAAGACTACGTATATAAAAAATAATATATCACACATACAAAGAGGCTCATTCACAATCAATCATTTTGCGCAACATTGCTTGTTGTGCAACATGATTGATCGTGAATGGAACTGATTGACGGTTTGCGCAATTGTTGCGTCAAATCAAAATCTTCCCGATATTTTTTGCGCAAATTATTTGTTTCATGAATAATCATGTTGCACAAATTTGCTATTTGAAATCTGACAAATTAATGCTCATTAAACGAATCATTTTGGGTATATTGAGTGTAGAAATTACAACATCTTAATCAGCCAATCAGACACTATCATTGGGGGGTAGTGATTTTACTAATTGTGGATCCTACACTAGCTAAATTAAAAAAGAAACTCACAATCAGTTAATAAAAAATATATCGAAAAATATTAAAACAGATGTCAAATGTTCTATCTGCATAAAAAAGCATCAGAAGGAGCGCTTACTAATAATTCTTTCAATAAATATTAGTAAATGTAGCACATTTTTTGTACTTTTTTACTAAATATTGCTTTCTTTTTGTAGCCTTTTCGAAATTACATTCTAATGCAAATATTATAATGGAATAGGCTTCAGTTATATTTATTTTTGTATTTATATTAATTTAAATAATGCTGTAGCTAGTACAAAGCGAGCACCACTAATAACTTGTACACAACTAAATTTTGCGCAATAAAATGTCAGCGTGTGGAATTTTAGTCTGTGCAAATTATGTTGCGCAAAACGATTGATCTGTGTCCGTGAATAGGTCCCTTAAAGCGATTCACAAACACAAAATAGCACTCCTTTAAAAGAAAAGAATTTTATATAAATTTTAAATAATAAAATTCTTTTTGTAAAATATTTGACAAATTGCGTGAAATTTTAAAAAAATTATCCCTTCGAAAATCGTAATTCCAAGAAGGATCCAGTCCATGCTGGGAACTCAGCAAAGAGAAGTTGGTCCCTCTTGTGCACAGCATCTACGGTGGTTGGTTGCAAGGAAGGCATATTTAGTACATAAATCAAAGCCCGAGTGGCCCTTGCTGGAGGCTAGGAGTTTATATGCTAATATAAGGTGGAGCACACTGTACGCCGGTAGCCATCTTGACCGCAATGTAGCGTCTTGGAAATTTACAGCGCAAAATGTTCCGAGATTGCCAATATGGCCATTTATTTATTTCTCAAAACAGAAAATATTTTTTTAAATATTTTAGAATATCGCTCTTATTTTTTTAATCTTTATACGTCTAATAAATTGTTTAGTAAATAAAAATATATCTTACTTAAAACACAGTTCATTAAAAGTTTTATCGAGTTTTAAAATTATATTTAAATAGAAATAAAAAATGTTGTGTAAAATATACATAATGCGTAAAGATAACAAAAAATTATATATGACGGTACGTTTGGATTTTTTAACTACGTTTTCAGAAATGAAAGAGAAAGTTTTCCGGTCTAGCGTGTGGTTGACTTGAAAAAAGATACAAAAGAAAGAAGAATACAAATAAATATCGGCACGCACGAATCGCTCACGTTTCTGCTATTTATTCCTGTACAAATAATTATACCAATATTTTGTCATTTCAAAAGTTAATTACTTCAACTTTAAATAAAAGATTGTTTGTGAAGCTGGTTTTTCTCTTCGAGAAATTCCTCCTTCGCCCAAAATGTCAACGAACGAACTGGCAAATGATACGAAAAGAAGTCGACATATACAATACGAAAAGAGTCGGTCAATCCGCTTGAATGAGAATAGAATGCATGGGATTTTGTTTTTCAAAATTGCGCACATTCAAACTACCTTCGCGTCGCGGTCATAAAAATGAAAAACGATTTCTCGAGTCCGGCGTGTTTTGTATGCTAACACAAAATCGAGCACTCCGCCATCTTGACTGAGATAGCGTCTTGTCGAGTCCGGGGGGAGGGGCGGGGGGCAAGAGGTGGCAGAAATATTCTCCATGTCGGAGATTACCAATATGCCCGCGACACGGCGAGTCCATTCTTTCTCGGTGAACGAACAGAGTTACCATCTAGATATTTCCAAAACTTGGCGCGCTCGTAGTTGAAATATATCGCCTTCGCTTTGTGTACCGAAAAGTTTCGACGTCAAAATTGTCAATAGAGAATTGTAATATGGAGTATATGATAAGAAATTTTATTTTTTGTAGATATATTAAGCAGTAAAAAATAGCTATTCTCTTTATATTGTTCTGGAGAAATATGGCCTATTAACATGTTGATATATATATTAAAAGTATATATGGTTCACTAATAAATATATCTCTGTTCTTTTAAAATTTTAATAGTAAGAACTTACAATAGTAATAGAACTTGCAATATTCTAAAAAAGAGAAATCAATCCAAATGACTACATATACTTGTAAAATCGTGCAATTTTCTCAGCCAATCGACGTTGATAACATCGCAAAACACGCAAGCTCGCGGTGTAGAGGCGAGCGGGAGGTGGCGCTCTATTCCAACCCTAAAGCTCCGAGATCCAGACGTGCTTTCTTCAGCAACCTTTAATAGCGGCGTTATGGCAAACATTTAATTAAACTTGTAACAACGCGCCTCTCGTCCCTCCCCCTCTCCCTTGTCGCGGCTAAGGGGCTCTTTCCGTTGTTATGCGCTGGGCGTAGAGAAATCCGACCCCCCCGTGTCGCGGCGTCGTAAAGGCGATTGCCGGTTTGCTGCGCCGTGTTTCGTAATGCGGGCATCTTCGTGTTCGTGTTACGACCCGTCGTTTTCTTATCTCGACCCGGACGAACGTGTCATCTGCTCTGCGACTCTTTCCACTCCCGCCAATGCCTTTGCCCGACCGCTGCCTTCCGGTAAGCAACCGAAGACACGGCTAACTTTGGCTTCCTTGCGCCCAGTCCATGAAATTTGCGCAAATATTGAAATATCGAAAAATCGATCCATGCGAAATGTCTTAAGGAACCAATTCACGATCAATTTTTGCGCAACATAATTTGCTTAAAGTAAAATTTCACACACGCTAACATTTTATTGCACAAAATTTAGTTGTGTACAGTTGTTAATGGTGTTTGCTTTGTACTGGTTACAGCATTATTTAAATTAATATAAATACTACAAAAAACATGACTACTAAAGCTTATGCTGTCATAATATTTGCATTAGAATATGATTCCGAAGGAGCAATAAAAAGAAAACGTAAACAATATTGAGTAAAAATGTACAAAAAACGTGCTACATTTATCAACATTTATTGAAAGAATTATTAATAAGCACTCCTTCTGATTACAATAATTTCATGTGAACGGAACATTCGATATCTTTTTTGACATTTTTCGATATTTTTTTATTAACTGAGTTTCTTTCTTAATTTTGCTGTAGGAACCAGTTAGTGTGGGAACTATATAATTAGTGAAATCACTAGACCAATGAGTAGCGCCTGATTGACTGATTAAGATGTAATTTCTACACTCAATATACCCAAAACAAAACCACTCGTTTATTGAGCATTACAGTACTTTGTTAGATTTCAAGTAGGTAAATTTGTGTGTGCAACACTATTATACCATTCATAAAACAAATAATTTGCGCAAGAAGCATTTTGCTAAAAAAATATCAAAATTATTTTGATTTTACGCAACAATCGCACAAACCGTCAATCAGTTCTATTCACGATCAATTATATTGCACAACAAGCGATGTTACAAAATGATTAATCGTGAATGAGTCTCTTTACTTAAATGGCTCATCAATTGATCCGCAATCAATTAATATTTTCGAATTAGGCATTTATGGTATCAGCTTATTTAATTCTTATTCTGGAAACATGTAAGACTACTAAATGTTTTCGTAAAATTCAAATTATAATATAACTTTTTATTAAATGTACAATTAATTGTACAAACATGAGCACATTTACGCGTGTAACATTTTTATATATTGCATTTACATGTACATACATATAATGCATTTCCTATAGAAAGATAATTGTATCCATTTAAAAAAATTGTAGAGGAATAATTAGTTTTTCATAACAATAGGATATTTTTAAGTAGCGTAACTCGAAAGGTATAGCTTCTTCCACGCGGAATCTTTAATCTGATAAGGATTTCTGGTTAGGCGGCGACAAGTATATTTAGCTTCCGCTTGTGCAATGGCATTGCCTGAGGAAAAAATTCTTTAGCCGCTTAAATATAAACGACGTCGGCAGGAAGACCGACGGGTTTGCTATTTCCATTTTTCATCAGGATCTCCGTAATACGGGGGTAGAGGTGCCACGGCGGCTGCAGAGCGAGGAGGGGGGGGGGCGGAAAGGGAAGGCGGAAAGAGGGCGGCTTTGGAAAGGGCGGGAACGGGTGTTGTATAAAACCGCTCGCGACATTACCTCCAATATTCGCAAAACGGATTCTCTGGCAGCCGCCTCATCCAGAGCGCACCCGCCTCTCCCCGCTAACCCCACCGATCTCACGCAGCCCTCCATGGTCCGCCGTGGTAATGAGGTGGTTTCAATTCTGGCCTCGGGGCGCACACCCCGGCCGGTGGTGTAGGTGCACCACCAGCTATTGCCATGTAAATGTCCAAGTGAGAGGGAACGATTGCGCGAGATTGATAGGGAGGGGAGCGAGAAGAGGCGGATGAGACTTCCACGATCCATCCACGAGTCGTCGCACCTGCACGAATCTCCCGAGAATCTTTTCGGAGTAGTTGAGGATAACTGCGGAAAGTGATGAGCAAATGCGCAACAGTGTGATAAACGTGTATAATTTGTCGCACTCTGAGGTAAGAAGAAACTAACTTGAAAGTCGCTTTCAACTGCAATCGTTCTAAAATATTTTAAAATATTTCTTTTAATAACGAATCATTTGAAAATTAAGGGATCATTCCTTTTGATTGTACTTATGAATTTTTATAGAATTTTAATTTGCTTTTTAATTTCATTATCAACATAATATTCAATATTGAATATTGTAAAGAGCAAATAATAGCGTTTCCCAAAATATTTCCTATTAAAATTAGATTCAATTTCAATAAGAAAAGCGTATTACTAATATATGTATGTACAGATTAACGCGTGTAAATACAAATGTATACATAAAATATTCGTCTTTCTTTAATGTATCTTTCAATAATCGAACTAGAATTGCCAATCAAGTAATTGAGAATAATTTACATTTATATTATCCTTATTTATATTGAAAATAAAAATCTAAATATTGATAGTTCATGTCCTATAATTTATGTCGAGCTAACAATGAGGCTAATGACCTATTACAATAGTCGTTAATCAGGGATCACGGACGACACGCAATGCCCATAATTCCATATAGCGGCAACAAATATCAGCAATCTCAATTTTTGAACCAAACACCCCTCCTACCGCACCCCCGATCGTCAAACACCGGCATAAAGCAGCCCGCCCGAGCGCTTTATTGTCACGGGCCAATAGAAAATCGTATCACATAATCTTCGAACACTTTCAAACTTTTCACCCTGTTATCGCCGCCGTACCGTCGTCTCCTGGAACTTCCACAAAGAAAGTTTGCCGTTAAGCAGTACGTTGTCGTAGCGAAAGGAGGCGGGCGGGGAAATAGAGGGATCGGAAGGAGTAGGTACTAAAACGAGCGACTCGCGAGAAATAAAGTACTCGATGTCACCAGCCGCGGAGTTGCGAGTACTCAAGGTTTCGCGCTAAGGGGAACGAAGGGGAGGGTGAGGGGAGGATAGAGAACGACCGTCCCTTAAAAATATATCGCGAAGGCGCCGCGGCTCGTAATTTAAACTAGCGCAGTTTCGGTAACTAGTTTCTCCCCTTTCGGAGAACCAGACCAGAGAGAACGACGAAATCGGTCGAGTGGCGGAGGGGGGAGGAGGGTGGTTGCTACAAGCGGGGGTGGAAATAGGTGCCGCCATAACTGACGGTTATAAAGCAATCCACGGGTAAAGCGTCGAATGAGTTTATTGCGCTCATTGACCACCAACCCTCGACGTGTCAAGCAGAAGCGTGGACGAATTAAAACCGGGTTGGATGCAATTCGCAGTGACTTGAAATCGCTTGGTTACACCATTACGCAAATATGGAATCACCATCGGTGGCTACCCGATTCGCGAATGCCTCGCGCCACAGTTACAGAATCTTGAGTCTTTAATTTTAAATGAAAAATGTTAAAGCAAATTTTAAAATATTGTATAGCAGTTTCACTATTATTAATTTATTAATATTTTTTTATTGCATTCCATGAAATATTAAAAATCTGCAATATAATGTATTAATTAATAAGTAAATCCTGAATTTATTAGATATTTCTTAAATTTACTAATTTTAATATGTTAAATAAAAAGAAAGAATTTATTTTATTTGTATTTCTACGGCATCTATTTTATATATATGGTATTTATTATATATAGATTTATTATAGGTTTATATGGATTCTTACGTTTAATAAATAAGAAATTAAAGTAAAAATATCGCACTAATATATACATATATAATAACATAATAAGATATATGTAACTATTTTCAAGAATTCTTTGGAAGAAGAAAAGAAAAATCATTTATTTATTTGTATCTAAATTAAAAATATACTCTCTAAAAATGAATCAGATGGAATCATCACTGATTTTCAGTGTATATCATTTTCCAGTGACATACTGTGATAAACAGTGATTATTTCAGTGTTTCAGTGATAATACATATATTGATTTACATAGTGAATATCATTGAAAGACAGTAAATTTCACGTTAAAACTGTTTGACAGTGGAACTTACTGTCTTTCAGTGATATTCACTGCTTGAATCAATATATTATCACTGAAACAATATTGAAATAATCACTGCTTATCACAGTTCAAAGTATGCCATTGGAAAATGATATAATACATTGAAAATCCATGACGATTCCACTGATTTACTTTTAGAGAGTACCTACACTAAAGAGGTAGTAACTCTGAAGCATTCTATAAGGTAATCTATAGCGAAGTATTATATGTTCATAGAGCGACATTGGTCGCCAGTCATATAGGTCATCGCATTCTCACTTGGAGGACACTCGCGTCATCGTCGAAGGACCTTTTAGCGATTGAAGCCATGTATCTGCCTGAGTCGCTTGAGTTATCACGCTGTAGTTCTGGACGGTTCTCCAAGTAATTGAAACGAAACTTTTCGCCCTCGCAGTAGGTGCCGATAGCGCGACTAACGTCGTGAGTAGCAAAGAAAAGGCAGCGAGTAGTTCGAGGCGCGAGGGTGTTCGATGAAGGAAGTTGGCTACGCGACCTGGTCCAGGACACTTTTATTTATCCCCTTCCTGGCTCCCCGGTAATCTTCGATCCCGGATCGGCCGACCGATCGTTCCCTATTACCGCGCGCGAATCGCCCGATAATTGAATAACCCGTTATCACGGCCTTCTACGTGATTGCATCGAGCGCGCGGCGGCGAATCGCTTGCATTTATCTGCCTCGGCAAGAACTTCGCGATCGAAGAGCAACGGCGAAGTGCCGTCCGAAAACCGCCGCTTTTTAGCCAATCTCTGGCGCGTAGTTGGAGTATTCGACTTAATCGAACCTGAGTTACGGCCGATCTCATAGTTGGCATTACACGCCGTGTCGCAGATAAGAGAAACCGACCAAATACTTTGGCAATTCTAGGATTTATTTCTGTTAGTCGAATTAACGCGTTGCAATTGGATATGATAGATGCCGCAGAAGCTTCACATTTTTGTATTCGATATAAAGATGCATACCAGCAACTTCAGAAATTTGGATATGTCACGATTTATCATTAGGTAGAAAATTACTTGTAAATTTTCACTATCTCGAAAATTTTTTTCCCAGGAAATTTGTTCATAGTTACAGAAAATAAAGAATACTCATATTTCCAATGTATGAGAGCAGATCATTTTTCTGGGAAGATGACTGATCCGTACAATCATTTGGGCTTAGAAAACTTACGGACTCGACCTCAGACGAGTACAATACATTGCGGACATTTACATACATTTACATATCATTCAGCCACATATTCGCTATGTTTTTATAATAATATAATAAGCAATCTGATAAAACTTAGAAACAAGATACAATTTAGCTTATAAATAATAAGATTAACGACAATAAAAATTATAAAGGTAAGAAAACATATTTTGATGGATACGAAGTGGGATAACGAAAGTTAAAGTTTGTTTTTTAGTTATACTTCACTATTAAATCTATAGTGTCAAATTAATTACCTTATTTAAGTCGCCACTGCTTTTATCTTAATAAATAGTTATTTTTAACTAAAATAATGAAGTAAAATAATTTAAAACAATTTAAATTTAACCCAAATTTGGGTTAAATTTCATTATTTTAATTAAAAATAATTATATATTAAGTAGGAGCAGTGGCGATTTAAATAGAGTTAAATTTGACACTATAAATTTAACAGTGTTCTTGGTAAAAAGGAGCATATTTTGCGACAATGTTTCGAGCAAAAAAATAGACGGATAAGCATCTCCGTTTATGATTCCGTCGTCGAAGTGCGTTTTCTCCGCTGAGTAGCGGCGTTCCATATTTTCGCCGCGAACGCTACGAGGGACGGCGGCGGATCCATAAGTATTTTCTCAGATTGAAAAGCTTTCGGTATGAAATATGGGTCAGAGATATGGGCGCGCAACCCTTCCTCGCTTTAATGGAATTAGTATTTAATACTCGAGGGGCCGGTGAACGCGCGAGAGGGCATTCTCTAAAAACTAAGTGGATCCGTCCGGGTTGGGTCGGCACGATCTCGTTTATCGGTATTGCCTTGCAGAAAATTTACTACTCGCTACAACCTTCGAATTACAAGCCGTGCCGGAAAAATAACAGCCGAAGAAAAAAATTACCGGCTACTGCGGCCACCATCACGGCGACAAATCTTTGCTTCCACCGGCAAGAGTCGGAAAAGAGAAATCGACGGAGGGATATCGAAAACAAACTCTCCGAAGAGTTACGATTTAACTATTCGCTGTTGCGTGTCGTCTGTTTATACAATCACGAGTCGAAAGATTTATTGCGATGTTACGCTAAATCAAAATAAAGCTATTAAGGTGGTTTTATCGAGCAAGTCCCAGTCAAAAGTTAGTTCCTTCATATGACTAATAATTTAATAAAAACAAGCGTAATTCAATAAAAACATTTTGCATAGACTGTATATATGCGATTGTGTAACGTTTATGTGACAACGTGACACTATCGAATTGGCGTTGTGCAATAAAACCACCTTAATCAGATGCATTTTCTAAATACGATAGAAAGAGAATATGATCACTTATTAATTTTGGTGTAACAAAAATGTGAAGTCGACATTTCGCATCCTTTTTTTTATTATTTAATCGTACTAAAATTCTTTTTGAAACGTATCAGAAATTGTAAATCTCTTAATAACAAATAATTGTTAATTATATCGAATGCTGAAAAATAGAATGCTAATCTCATAGATACGAATTCTTCACAGTGTAACCGCAATGATCCCAAACAATGATAATACCGGACACGCTCGCGTGTCAGGAATATCAGAACCGACCGCTAACGACAGCTCTGAGAATCGAGGCACAAAGTCCGTCGTGCCCCGTGCGCGACGAGTATTGTGCTCACGACCCCCTGAGACAACGGGGTTCGCACCCTATTGCCTCCGACACGGACGTCTCAATTAAATGTATACGAGGCAAGTGGGGTTGATAGAGCGTTCGGTCATAAATATGAATTATCCGCGGTAAACGCTCCCTCGAGGGTGGACGAGGATCGGAAGGAGACCGAGAGACGGCTGCGATTTTATTCTAAGATGTCAGTGGCTATCGAGCCATCGGCAGATTTCGGGCACTTAATAACGCGAAACCCCAAACCAGTGAAGATTAACACATTTAACTTAATTAACGCGATACTGATAAAATGAATTATTATAACATAATACACGATTATAAAAGTGATATATTTTCCTGTAGAATTACGAAATCTAATAATACAATTTATTATAATGCGAGTTATCAAATTAACGCATCGTTACTAAATTTAATAATGCAAGTTATTAAATATATGATCACGGATTTACTGAATTTAATAAAGCGAGTTGTTATAACACAAAGTTATTAAATTTATTAACGCAGCATTAACTGCTTCTCAATTGCAGTTGCTACTTGATATCATAAAATTTGAGTATTTTATTTCTAATTGGATAAGATATGATGAATAAGTGTTTATAAGTTTTAGACTGTAAGTATCTCCTAATTAATGCGTTAATAGTATTATTATTTAATATTAAAAAATATTCTCTTTATGAAAAAATATTTTTTTTTTAATCAAATTTTCTAAACACAATGTTTAATTTAATTTTTAAAATATTTTGTGAAAAAAACTTGATGCATTAATTAATTACGAATTTTTTAATTGTATAATTAACAACAATAACGATATAGATAAATATATATAAAATAATAATAAATATATGATTGCAATAATATTTAACAATTTACTTGAATAGAAAAACTCATATCAGCATTGCTCATTTAGCTAAATATGACTCATTGTCAGCATATTATTATTCTAAAATATAGCTTTAGCTAATTGCGTTTAGAGGCAAATACGTAATGAAAGTTACGTAGTTCGCAATTTCAAATGAACATCGCACATGGAATAATATCGATTCTACGGTAGTTTGATTCAATCACTCTAATAGAAAAGTAATGTCAACCCTCTTCGTCTCCTGGATTGTAATATGCCTTACGATTCGTAGGGGTGTTTATGAAGTATGGCGATGCGTTTTAGCAGATTGGTGACAATAGCAACGGCCGATTGTAATAATGCGAATCGAGCGGATCATTCCGAATAAGAAAGAAAGCCTCATTCCGAGAAAATCTGCATGACAATATTCTCTATATGACTCATACGAAGATTCATTAGTATCATAAACATAATAATATATAAAACAATAATTGCTGAGTTATTAGTGCACTTAATTACAGCATTAGAAGTTACGATATTTGAAATAGATATAGGGATCTTTTTCATAATATCTCTAGCACCAAAATTATAACAATTTCAATCTCTGATTAATTACTATAAAGAGACCTTAAAAATTTTTAATTAACTTATCATCAATTTGCGAGAATTGCTTTACAAGTGACGAAGCGAAGACGAACAAGAACTTAACTCTCGCGCGCTCGCGAATTCCGTAATTCACCGAATTTTCGACGTCGCGTGGAATCGCCGGTGCGGAGCGTTCCGACGTTCCGAAGGGATAGAAAGGAAGAGGGGTGAAGGGGAGAGGGATGGGAGGACGGAAAGCGTCGAGGAGGGGCAGAAGGACGCGAGTAAATTCGTAGGTTCGAGGCGGCGGGCTCCTCTACCCTTGCGTCGAGATTAGCATAAATATGGCGTCTTAGAGCGGGGCAGTTTGTCATCGTTAGCAAAGCACACGCTTCCTGGGACTCGCCCAGTCACACTCCTGTGAATCGTCGAGCTGGTATGTATTCCCCGCGGGACACCGCAGGCGGGAGTCCCGCAGGAAGGAAACCGCCGATGTAGGTTGGTAGATACACGAAACCGGGGGTACCGAGAAAACCACCCCGGGATCCTCCCTTCCTCGAGACAGGTACTTCGGTACGCAAACTTCTCGAACGCAGATTCCTCTGCCGGTGTTTCGCTGAATGGATACCGTGATTTAATTGCAACGAGTTTCTACGATGAAATCAGTCGCTATTTTTATGAATTACTAGTCACCATTTTTTTTTAAATAATTTAAAGTCTGAAATCAGGATAGGCGTCATAACGCGACGCACTGTTTATGGTCTTTATGTTAAACATTACTAATTGGACGAGAGATAACGAATGAGACAATCATAATATAAATGAATATTAGTTTCTGCTGCATATTAATCTTTTATTTGCGGATTAACATGTACATAAACTTTATAAAATATTGCAAACATATATGAGTATTCCTATTCATTTTCCATCAAATTACTTTGTAATTACACATATATAAAATATACATATTATACATTATGTATAATCTCTCTAATTAAATTTTATATAATTAAAATAATAATCTGATGGAAAATGAATATGGATGGATATTCATATGTGCTTGCAATATTCCCTATTTGCGACGTAATAGTTTCTCTACAGGAAGAAGACTATTTAGAGTACTAATGTTGTTTGTGCTCAAAGCGTTCCTTCAGTTTGTATTATGATTAGCTTAGTTTCTTATTGCAATTTCTCACTTATTTTAATACAGACCAAATTACATATTATATGTACATATAACGGCACTCATCTGGATTATGGAGGGATGATAAAAAAGATAGTTCTCTCTGTATTATAACAACATGTGGATCTATGTATTTAAATCTTGCTTTAAAAAAATGACCAATGCATATAAATATTTTAATAATTTATATCCTAAAAACAATATATAGAAACGTTATAAATCATCATCGTTTTATATTGTATAAATTAAAACGTAGGTATATATAACATTGAAAGCATTTTTTCCAACGATAATATTGCTAGCAGATCTATTTTTAGCATCTCAACAGTACTTGATCGGATCCAATCTTCACAATCGCACTGAAAAATCATCCTCGTCACACGAGGAACAAAGAAACAAGACTGCTTATACCGCCATTTGCGCGACACGATTCGAATGCGACAGGAACCGTGCGTCTACCTCCGCGCGCGGCTTCTTGTCGTGCCAGGAGCATGTTTTGCCGCTCGCCCGTCCTGCCCCATCCCGGGCGGGAACCACTTTCGCCCCCTCTCCCCCTCGACCCCCGACGGCCCTCTCGCCGTCGCGCTTTCGGAGAATATGGATCGGCCCTGACAATATTGCCGTCGGTACCACCCCGCGTCTCCACCGGCATGATATACGCGGCCGCATTTCATATATTCCATTGTTTCCAAGTTTTCGGATCCATTTGTAAGATTAAATTTGTAATGCGGGAACACTCCGCCCTCCCCCTCCTCCGTCCCCCGCTCCCTGTCACCGCGCATACACCGCCATCCCCGCGCACCCCGGCGTCGCCACCTTTTGCTGCGCGCACGAGAGTCGACGCATATGGCCGACCGGTCAATTTCCTCGCGTGCTGAAACACCGAAACCGGATGTAGTCGAGAAGATTGTCACCCAGTACGAAGCTCGATTTTCTTCTCCCGAAGAATAAGAATGCTAGAACGTCTTCTGGATAGACGATTTTTGAATCGCGCAGTTAGAAAGAAGGAATTAGTCTAAAGGAACTCTTAAGTCAGTTTCTTCAGAGAGAGATTACTTCCACTGATAATAATGGCAATTTTCTTTATATAAAAATAAAGATATGTATACTCGTTTTATTAGAAAAGCTTCCATAGCATCAGAGAAAACATGAAAATAAAGAATATCAACTTTTTCAGCAAAATTGAATCGTTCCCTCAGAAAGAGAAAGAACGTGGAAATTCATGAGCGGTAATACTCATTTCCCTCAGTGGTTTCCACAGCTTGTGATTAAAGACACGATGGTCACGTATGTACCAATGTGCATGTGTATACGCGCGTGCAACGTATGGCGCATAAGCTGTTTGCGTTAACCGGCCACTTTCAGATTGGATAGCGCGCTTTTCGGCATATGGATTCGTCGCGGATTGACCCGCGGTTTCCATCCCCTAATGGGAAATTCATGTCTATGATTTGCTCGCCGCGGAGTAGCCGCCACCGAGATTACTCCACGACTTTTGGTCTCCCATGTAAATAGAGACAAATCGTCGCGTCATAATCATAATTACGCGAGCATTATGAAATCGATTAAAGCTTGTTCTCTAGCTTACGCTTGTTTTGATTTGTATGTTGATTTCAGATAAAATATGGAAATTATGCAACGGTTTATGAAGTTCCTTGAATTCAATTTAGACAAATGAATATAAAAATCCAAAAAGAATATAAAAATTATACTGCAAATAAGATTGCTAATAAATCCATTTCGCAAATTTTTCAGAACATTTCAGACAGATTCAAATTCTCCAGAGTTATATAAAATAGCTTTCAAAAAATTTGGTAACAACGCGTGCGTAATAAAAGATCTATTCTATTCTAATAAATATTTGACGCAAAAAGTAATTTATATGAGAGCTTTCTACGTCTTAAATTATTTTAAATCGGACGTGAATATTAATTTTACATGGTATTACATAACATATGTGATTACAAAAACGATTGTATTCTTTTTGAGAGAATCTAAACTATCTAAAAAGTAACGAAATAACAATTAATATCATTAAAGATGATTGCATTGTCCATAATTATATTAATTTCGACATCTGTATGTCAGATGTTGAAAACATTCCGAATATCAAAAATTTTGTTTACAAAAAATCCACGGGTGACTCCACCCGGATGATCCTCCCTCTCTCTGATATAACACCAGTGTAGAAACAAGCGGAACATGTTCCCGGCGACGATGCTCGTATGAGCGGACACCTAGCGCACGTTCTGCCGTACGCGCGCGACCGGCGGACGCTTTCTCTCTCTCTCTCTCTCTTTCTCTCTCTCTTTCTCTCTCTCTCTTTTTCTCTCTCTCTCTCTCTGTCTCTCTCATCGACAATTGTCCACCACGAGAGCGCTGGAAACTTTCATAAATTTCGTCACAGAGCGAGCAAATGGCTTCCGGTCCAGCGGTCGGACATTGTCGATAACAGGCACGTCGCCAGGGGGCGAATTCAATATCGCATTCGCACTGTCGAACCCTCCTCCCGCTTCCTCCGCCTACAGTGGCCCCGTCGGTACCCTCCGCGGCCACCTCTGTGTGCCCGGTGCCCCCCTCCCCCCCTTGTCACCCCCGCCGACACACACCTCCCCCTCCGGCATTGTCCCTCGCATTGTCCCGAAAGTTTTCGGCGAGCCGGCATAGCGGCTGAGCCGCGTGAATTACCATATGAATTAAAGTAATGTGATATACGATCACGGGGCACGTCCAGCGCGACCGCGTTTGAAGAAGACACTTGCGGATCCAAGAAATGCGAAAGGCGAAAAAGGCGCCGGTGAGGCGGAATCGCGAGTCATGAAAGCCTGGATCTTTCAAGAATCGTCGCCGGGAATAAAATCGTACTTCCGGTCAAAGAGAAGAATCACGATTTTTCTAGAAATCAGGGATATCCTTTAAAAAAGTTAACTAAAATTTTCGGAGCAAGTGTGAACTGTCGTCCAATTTCTTCACATATAATTTTTTCTAATTATCAGAAAATTACACGTGGCAAATAATCATTCCTCTTTGTAGCACTAACATCGATAGAAAACTAAATTCAGTTAGCTGCTGATATATTTTGCTGAAAAAGTTAACTATAAACTCATTTTACGAGATTCATTTCTTATAGAAAATTGTAAAAAAAAGTTTTAAATTAAAAATTATAACGTGTCTTTTATTGACGATAATATATAGGTATATTACGTAAGAGGCATTCTTGTTTTTGACAACCCTCTCAAAAATTTAATCGTCAATTTTACATTCATTGGCTAACTTGAATGAGTCCGCTGATAACCGGCAGCGATTTTTCCGACAGTTCCTTCAAACAGTTTTCGAGCTTTTGTATTGTTTGGGTGTTCGCCAGCGTGCGCGCGGGACGCAAATTTGTCGCGGCAGAAAATCTGCCGAAGACAAATCGCACGTAACCCCGGGGAGACTCTGCACGTGCCGCGCTCCTCGATACCGCGATAGCGTCTCCCCGTTTTAAAAACGGACGCCCGATGATCTCCCCTCGATGTCTCACTGTGCCCTCGCCGCCGCCTGCCCCGGTCTCATTTCGAACGATTTCGGGCCAGTTTGAAGCCGCTCACAATGGACCGACCATCGCGGGCATTATACCGCGGCCCGGCTATCGGCTCGACGGCGCGCGCGTAGCACGCGACTCTGCTTTCTGGCCGGCGCGATATCTCGATCGCAATAAATTCACATTAAACTATCTGCTCCGCTATGGTTCCGGCCGCAGCTTTAATACATCCCGTCCCCGCCGCCGCGTCCCCGCCCCGTCGCCCCCCCTGTGCCCTTCTGCGCAAAACCACCCCCGCCGCGTTGAACGACGGATGGTCCATCCGGCTTCGTTGTCGGCGCCGATTTTAATTTTCTGATTTTACGATCTTCTCCGCATGTTGCGCTTTCTCTTTTCTAATCACACTTTTTCATCAATTCTCAATTGCAGAAAGATGCAACAATAATTGACTCGCAAAATATCAAATAATTCGATCCTTTATCTAAATAAAAATTTTAAATAATTTTATTGGTTATTTTTTTCAGTAGATATTTTGTGTTTCTGCAGAATAAGTTTGCAGAATAATTATTTTTGAAGTCTTTAAATAAGTATTAATCTTATCGCTGAAAAATCGTTATTTATTTCAAATGGATTATACCATTTAAGCACTTTTAGAACGTGTCCTATTAACACATGTTCAAGTTTCTATAGATATAATAAAGAAGCTTGAATTGCATCATCCGTTCCGATTTTCCTTCTTTCCTTCTTTCTCTATATCACCGGCGTACTTCATCTTCTCGTTGGCGAGCAGAGGTAATTAATACGAGCGAGCCTCACTAATCTGGTGTTAGAATCGTGGCGATTACCGCCCCTAACGCAGGTAAATACGAGGTCGCGTAAACTCGACCGCCGGTTAAACTCGCGCGCCGTTCGCTCACAATGGGCGGTATGTGTTAAGGCTGCCGCATTAATTTCTAGTAATTATCAGAGGTGTATTTCATCCGGGGTGGGTCGCGGGTCGTGTCCGGGGTCGGCCACTGCGTGTTAACGCCGTTGTTATGCCCCATTATATTGTCCTACCAACACACGCCGGCACACGGAGGGAAAGGCAATTGCGTGTAGAGACGGGCGTCACGGCCCGCGAAAAGGCTCGCCGTGCGGTCCGTTTTGAAAAATTAAACGTGTGTTCCCCCGCACTCTCACCCGTTTCCCCATTCTAGCAACCTCTTTCTTGCACGATGCATTTTTTCCGATTCTACTAAAAATACTAAAAAATACGGAATGTTGACGATATTGTACTTTAAATATACAAACTGTGAGTTGCCGTGGCATTTTTTGTTTCTAATTACTATATCCATTACACGTATCGCGCATACACAACGAAGAGAAAAATGCGGCCTTTAAAACGTGATCTTTAAAAACGTTTAAAAAATAACTTTTTTATCCTTTAATGGAAAGCATCAGAGGGACCATCTATTGCGCCATTTTTTGCCATCTTTGGGCGCAACGGTAACAATGCGGTCACCCTAAACACTTTTCAGACAACGTGATTCATCGTTGCGTAACGCGCGAAAACACGCGATCAAAACGAGATTTTGAATGGAGAGCGGCGTCACATCGCGCCGCGTAACGAATCGCAGTGAAAATTGATAAAATACTATTTAATCCGCTCCCCCTCCGCGGCTCTGCATCTCCGCGGCGCGGGAGATAGCATTACTAATTTATTTAAATGGACTTATCTTGCCGAAGCCCCCCCGATAGGAATGTAAATTGGAACCCTCCGAATCAAGGGGGTAATGGCACGAGTAAGATAAAGATATTTTATTGCTTTGCGGTCGGACATATTTAAGCAGGGTCGAAAGTCTTTTTTCCATTGTCGAATGATCCGATGGCGGAGAGACAGGGAGAGAAGATGCCGTTCCCTTCATTAACTTTCCGTCATTATTCGCGAAAATGGGTCTTCGCAAATTAGGAATTCATGCCGCACCAGTTGCTGATTAAAGGCGAATATATATGTTCCGTTATAAAAAAAAAAGAAGATAATGCGAAAGTTGAACACGAATTTTCAATATTGATATTTTCCTCCAAAAAAATACGATTATAGTTATAAGGAATGATTTTAATAATGTGCTAATATATTAATATATCATTGATTCTTCAAAATTCTTTATACATATTTTGAAAGAGATGCAACATTTCAGATGAAAAAAGATTATAACTTGCTTTTCCAAAGCTCATATAAAGAAAATACTTTTAATTCTAATCGTAAAATTAACAAGAAAGGGTAAGAAAAAAGAAAAAAAAATACAACCGATTTACGAGAGATACGTTTGATACTCTGGAAATTGAGATTAAAAGAGAAAAATAAAGTAAATTAAATAATGCGACTCACCAAAAGAAAACTAAAGATTTAAAATAAAACAGGCGTTTCTTATGTTAGGTAAGGCAGGTTTCAGTCTTTCATTTCTAGATGGGAAGCTTGTCAGTCACGGAAGATGCCGATGTATCTGTAACATAAAAAAACAGCGATTTTATTATTATTGGAATATATCTTACAGTTAGTAAATCTGACTTCTTTTCATAGCATCTACATATATGTATATAGATATAACGGCGCCTTATTTGCGCACTTGTTCTTAGCGTCTGGAAGATCGTTCGCGCGGCCATTCCTGGCGTAATTGTGATGATAAATCTGTGCCACGAGAGCCGCGAAATTCGGGCGGATACGCGTCGACGTCCCGCGACGGCGCAACAAAGAGCGAGCGGCTGCCGAAAAATAACGCGACAAAAAAAAAGCGCAAACAGGCGAAACAGAATAAAAATAGAGCAGAATAAAATAGAGCATTGTCGCGCTCGGTGGAGGAGCGGTCGGAGCGGCGAAATAGAAAGGACCGGCCGCGCGAGCGCGGGCAATAATTCGAAACAAAATGTCAAGCGAGCCCGCCATTGTCGGGCGCGGTGGTGCGGTAGGCGCCAACTAGCGCCAACGAGAAAATATCGTCGACAGTAAATCAAGGTGCTCCGGCAGAAGAGAGAGCAGGCCCTTTCACCCCTTTCATCCCTCCGCCGCCGCGGGACGATCCGCTCCGGGCGGCCGCACGATCGCACCGGAGCTCGCTTCCGTTTTTCATCATACGTACGTCGTAAATAAGCCGAGACAGCTCGCCGCTTCAACGTTTCAAGGTTGCCATCGCGAGCTTCGATCGCCCGTTGCGCTTCGGGAGCAGTCGAGCACTGCGGAAACCCGCGAGCGGAAATCCATCCAGCGAGCGAAATAATATTCTCTTAGTTATAATTAAATATGTATAAAGAAAGAAAAAAATATAATAATAATAATAAGATTATTTGTTTATTATATTCTTAATGATATCAAAACAAGTAGTATTTTAAATCAATTTGTATATACGTTTTATTTGAACCTACCGAATTAGACATGTAAAAAGTAAATATAGGGAAACATTCTCTCGGAAAGAAGTTTTCTGGTTAAATTTCTAGATTCCTTTATTTTTCAAATTAGGAAAAAGTATTAAAGAAAATAACGGCAGAAACTTTAGATTAGAAGTGCAGTATAAAGATCTCATAGAAGTCATTAGAATGGCGAAAATACGTGCGAAGTTCTACGAGCAAATCGCAACATATGCCCTAGAAAAGCGCTAGCTTGCGCGGACGAAATCGTTTAGCGTCGCCCGATTGACGTCGAAACGTTGTAACTGGCTGCATCGTGAGACCGATGTAAGCTGCGTGTTCGCAGTCAAGTTACATAATCGCACCGGAAGACCGTGACCAAACGGGGAATCGGGGTGGCCGACAATAAAGGACAGACAAGTACGTAGTTCAAAAAGCGATACAAGATTTGCTTAATCGTTTGTGTTTGAGTATTAGTTCAAAGTCGAGAAGTCGTATTAAAAATTATAATAAAGTTAATCAAATGTATTTGTTATTTCAATATTTCGCAATGTTTAAATAATACAACTAGTACGATCAATTAAAAATTTTTTTATATAATATATACATACGTATATATTATATAAAATTCAATTTTGAAAATTTTGTAAGTTGAACTTTGTATAGAAACGATTCTAGATTCGAAAAAGATCAAATTCTTACGGACATGAGCAATGACTCATGTCTTCCCTCATAAAGACCCCATGAATGATCCCCGAAGAAAACGCGTATCCCGTGATTGAAGGCACAATGGCGGAAGGTGATGCGGACGTCAAGACGCGGCTCGTCTGGCGAGAATCGGTAAACCGAAAACTTAATGTCTCGGAACGGACGCCATATTAGCATGTCCGCGTCCAATCGTCGCCCACGTGGCAAGGGTGCCGTGGCGAATCGGGCCCGGGCTATGACATTGTCATTATTTCACTGACAGAACAAGCATGCGCGCGATTCTCCACGGGAAGTATCGCTAACAAGGGTGGGAAGAGCGGCGGACTGATCGCGAGGAAGAAAGACAGATACAGGGTGCTCGTTTTAAATGAAAGCACGGGGCCCCGACCCCGTAATGCCTTTGTCTCATTAATTTATTCTTGCTTTTAAAATAATTTTTAATGGTTAATTTTACTAATTTTTAAAAGTTAATTTATTTTTATTTTTGTAAATTTTATTTTTATAGATGTAAAAAAAATAAAAAATTGTTAAATAACGTTAAAAATTTAGAAAATAAAATTCGTGGATGTTTATTAAGACGGTGTAAAAATATGTATATTTGTTAATTTAAAAAATCAAAATCCAAAGAATAATGCGACAAATCAAAAAAAGGATAAGTAGAGGAAAATAGAGGAAAGACCTGTATAATAATAACGGAACTTTGCCGCGATAGAAAGTATGAGAAAGAGAAAGAGGGATGATGAAAAGAACGAAGGGATGATGGGAGTCCTCAGGGGTCCCTTCATCGCTCTGTAAGGGATACAACTACGAGGTCCGGGTGCTCCATGTTATTTATCTTTATGGACCTCGGGCAGAGGGTAAGTACACTTACTTCGGGGGTGGTGAAGGGGCGAGCTTAAGCCGGAACGAGGGCGGTAAGAGATTGTTTGTCGTATTGGCCGCGGTTTCGACGAGCTTAACGTTACCCGTTTAGGGGATTTCGCAATGACTTTCTCAAGAGAGAGAGACAAGAGCCAGTTATCTCTGCAAAAGAGTTTGCGAAATTTCTTGTGCTCGTAAAAACGACACAATTCAATAAGTGTCAATATGTAATTCTATATTAATATAATTTATCATTCAACAATTATGTCACAATTAATGTTTCCTTATGTTCAGACTCAAGTAGTATTAGAATATATAAATCATGTATATTATATTTTAACGCAAATATTTTTAAACCAAGTATCGAAAAATTTCAAGACGAGAAAGAAATTTGATATATAAATTGTTTCTATAATTATTATAACAATTTTTAGTATTAAACCTCTTACAAAATAAATTTGACTGATGCTTCATGATTATTTTACTCGAACATAAAACGAAATAACAATCGATCTGGCATCCGCGAATCGGAGATGTCAAGGTAAGGTTTCTGAGTGGCCAGAAATTAATCTATTGCCGTGTAATCGGCTTTCGGTGATTTAGCGCCGAGGAGACAAGAGGAGGACGGACGACGTCTATGAAGTAAAGAGCAAGATCGATTCTATATCTGGGAAGTCATTGCGAACTCGTATTGCCCAACAAAATCAATCAATTAAGAACAATTTTTTTATAAAAAAAAGGGTATAAAAAGAATTTTACATATTTGTAATAAGATTTTTTATCACAGACGAAATACAGACAAAGATAAAAATAGATAGAAGTATCAATCCGATAACATATATAAATTTAACTATAATATCTTATTAGTAATTAATGTGTATAAATCTATAAGCTAAACCTATCGACAGAGATAATAAATTAAGAGGATATGAAATATGGTTTTAATTGTCACGGATATTCTTTTATTAATTAACAACGAGCTAGAATACATACAGTGCTTATGTACAATTGTGATATTTACATCGAAGTAATACAACGTGATATTTGAATAAATCAATTCTTACAAAACGAAACAGAACATCGATATTTCTATAATAAAGAGAGATAATTTACTATATACATGACTTATATATTACATGTAATCTTAAAACAACTTCGTACACACACGTTGCGATATTTTAGTTAATATTTCCGTCAATATGATTTCTGATAATATATCTGACAATTGTAGAGCGCAATATCGAATTGTTCGTTAAACATCTATGCGATATTTGAGTTTCTTTCTTTCTTTCTTAATCGGAATTGATACATCCAACTTACTTATAATTTATGAACGCATTCTTCTTTGTATTAAAAGTTTTACTACATGTATTTACACGCTACTGTGATTATTGCTGTACAGAATACTGGCATAGGTCGTACTAATGATACGCCTTTTTTCACGAGAGATTTCCTATTAATAATCCTATACAAAGTTCTATTATATTGAATCGCAATATCAACTAAAATTAAACTAAGATTAATTTGATCAGAAATAATAACATTTGTTCTTACTCATTATCACAAGCGGTTGGATTAAAATGTTATTCCTATACGGATTCAATTCTTTCAGTGACATCGGGAAAGGCGATAATTCACGTAATTTTCGGACAATATTAAGCCACTCGGCGACGGCTTAACCCTATGTTAAGCCGCATACCGTCGGCGAGAGTGCGACGGGGGGTGGTGAACGATGGTGGGGGCGGGATTCTCGACAGTGGTTGGAAACCGGGCTGTATTTAAAACGCGAATGCGCGCAGGCCGATTCGCCGTTTGAAGTTAAATGGAGTGTAAATGGCAGATAACAAACCGGCACTGTTTCCGATTACGGCATTCATTGTTTCCTACCATTATGCGCGCTCCGACGGTTTGTGTGTGACGCGGGTTACGGTTTACGATCTATTTATTACCACGCCGCCCTCACCTCCGTACACACGGCCGAAATGCGCTTTACACGCTTGCACCACCCTCCGCAACACGCGCAACCCTTCCACACCCCTCCCCGACCGCCCTCCCCCCTCAGTGCGCTGCTGCTATCGCCACATTCGCACCCACTACCCGTTTCACCTGTCTGCCGCTGTAAATACGCGGCAAATATTTTACTTTCTACATCGTGGAAATGGAGTCGTTCGAATGGACCGTATGTAATTTGCGAGTATATCGAAATACGACCGCGATTATTTTATCTCTGACAATTTTAGCACGCTGCTTTTCCCCAAATATGCATGATTTTAAAATATTTTATTGCTACAATTGGTTTCATGTCCAGAACTACGTGTTTTTAGATTGGATCTTTCATTTTAAAAATGATTAAACGTTTCTATGAACAATTTTTTTAATTTATAAAATTTCGAGAATTTATGTGAAAGAAGAAATAAAAATATCAGATACTCATTTTATTCATTCTCTCAAGTATAACAACAAATGTAATATGTAATATTTAAACGCTTTAGAATTTTATGTGCATATCAATAATATAAATAGTAATTACATAAATCATCATATATCTTAAATTTTTATATTTTTTTGCGAAAGATGTTTGATATTTCTATCTTCTTTTCAAAGAATGCAAAAATTATGACTTTTCATAAAACAAAAATTATATTTTTAAATATAAAAATAAATTGAATACTATGTAAAAAGTGATATTTTATTTACATAAAAATTATCTTTAGAAAGTATTTTTTGGTAATTTTTTCCTTCATTTCCTAAAAATTATATACTATTTTTTAAATTGATTAATTCATTTATCGATCTCTTTCTCTCTTTCTCTCTCTCTCTCTCTCTTCTCTCTCTCTCTTCCCCTCTCTGTCTTTACTTCTTTTTACAGATATCTCTTATTTTACTTATTTCAAAGAATTAAATATATTTACAAATTGTTCCTACCTAATATTGACTAGACAGGGAATGTCTTCATTGCAGTTCATGAATTATACTAGAATAATCATGTATATGGACCGATAATATTTATAGAGATATTAACCTTTCTACATAGACATTAAAATTTTTCTTATTTTACACGTATACAATGTAAATGCCGCAACAGTATACAAAGTATCGTCATTCAATCAGCGGCCTTTCATCTTTGATTTTTTTTGTCCAATTTCAAATCGATTTTTTTCTTAACGAGAATACGCATTACAATTAATTTTCACAAATTATAAATCTGTCTACGTAAATCTATCCAAATTAGATAAGAAATAAGATCTTATATTTGTATTTTTAAAATTTAATTTCTGGCATTTTTATTTTTAATCGTTTAAAAATGAAAATGCTTAATAATTTAATCTGTTGATGTTTTCGTGTTTTTGTTAAAGAAAAATCGATTCTAAATTAACAAATAGATACATTAAGTAAAAAACATTCCTCTGTAAATCTGCACATTGCAGATATTCACAATGAAAAAGAAAAGTGCAAAAATTCATTTAACCGAAACTTCTGAAAATATGACAATGTAATTTGTATATTTCCGACATGTAGCTCGAACATATTTTTTTTAAAGCTATGTCTTAATTTCTCTCTCAATCTAATAAGACGTAATTGATAAGGGGACAACAATTTCATCGTTATCACAAACCCCATAATCTTCTCGAAATGCACCAGTCAGAAATGAATCAGTTCTCAAAGGAATAACCAGCCGTTAGAACATCGTCTTCGATCGGCAGTTTTCGTCGTCACTTACTGTGAACAGTAGTCCTCCTCTTGATTTCGACCTGGTCAACGATGCCGTCGCTCTCCTTATCCTGATGGGCGGTCATATGTCTAGTGAGATGGTGCCTCTCGCGGAAGCTCTCGTCGCAAACGGGACACCTGAGCTTCTCCTCTCTCCTCCTCCTCGCCGACTCGCCCACACTTTCATTCTTGTGGTGAGAGCGCATGTGATAGACTAGGTCGGAGGTCATGCGGAACGACAGGTTGCACTTGGCGCAGACGTTCTGCGCCGGTAGAGTCAGGGCGGCGAACGACGGTGGCAAGAGGCCGGCCACCCCGGCGGCCGTAGCCAGGAATCTCGGCCTGGCGAGGGCGTCCGCCATCGGCGGAAATACGGAGATGGGATTGTAGGAGAGATTGGGATAGACCGGCGGAAGATCCGGTCGGAAAGCGGATACCTTTGGACTGGGCACCTTGGGCGGCTGAGCGATCTGCGGGATCTTCAGATTCTCCAACAGCCCCGTGTGACCGGCTTCCGCCCCCATGGTCAGAAAGGGATACGCCATCTTGGTGGGGAACGGCGCGTACTTGTAGCTCGTCGCACCGGGCAACGACACCACCGGCGGACTGACGCTGCTCTGATAACTCGCGCGATCATCCGGCGATATCGACGACCTCGGCGACGCTTGGCCGTCGTCGTTGAAGCCATTACGCTGCCCGATCAGATTTACCTTCGTGAAGGCACTCCGGGATTCCCCTTGACGATCGGACACGCAGGAGATACCAGTCTCGTAGACCTTCGCGCAGGCTAAAATCGAAGAATTCGTCGATTCGGGACAGGTGGTCAACATAGACTGATGATGGCCGAAAGTAGGTGGACTCGGGGTCTTCTGAAGCTGGCCACCGGTCGGCGCGTATCTTCTCCCGTCCGAATCCGGGGAGAGCCTCGGTAAGGTTGGCGTCAAGGTTCTCGGCGATACGTACGGTGGACTCAGCGAATTCTCCGTGCAATGCAGCAACCTTCTTCTGTCTGAACCGCCAGAATCGTTGTCGTAGTGCTTGATGGTGAGATTCTGCGGCAACCTATCAGTGTCCAGAGCACTGTCGACGGAGATATCGTCTCGCAGACGGTCCTTCCGGCCGGTTATCAATCGCAATTTTTCGTTCTGACGTCGCGCCAGGTTCTCGTCGGGTGCCACGAGGAAAGCGACGTCGAAGGAGCGCTTGCTAGCTCGTTGAAGGGGGTACGAAGCGTCGGGCGTGACGTCGCTGATGGACGCGGGGCACGCCGACGTCAGTGCCGTCGTGGCCGGCGTCGAGGTCGCGGGGGTGGCGCGGTCGATGCCACCCGTGCGATCTTCCATTGTCATCCTGCTCGCTCCGGATGATCGACCTACGACAATGACGGTGAGTGGACAGTGAGTGTTAATGTCGCAGTGACATGGAGTGATTGATCGACCAAAATTCGATACACTCTGCCCAGATGTCCTACATTCGAGAGGAATAAATCGGAGCAAGACAAGATTGGTTGTCGAGATAATTGAGAAAAGTTAAGACAACGATACTTTTTTTCATGAAACGTGAAATAAGATGTTCACATCTGACGTAACAAAAGATACGTTTAAAAAGACGTTGTTACAATTGTCATTATGAAAATTAAAAGTGATACCAGTAATAAAACTATAACATGTTGAAAGCATTAAACAAGCCATAATTAAATTTATATTAGAAAAATATTCATAAACTTTTGCTATACATATAGACATTATAAATTGATATACAATCCGTAATCTGTATAAAATCGTTACCTCAAAACAATTTTAATTTTGGGAATTTCTTTTGTTTATAGTAAAGCAATTAAAATGAAAGATTCTAACAGTATAAAATCATTTTTTATTCATAATAATAGAACATTGTTATTTTACTATTTTTTCTATTAATAAATGGTATTATTTATTTCGATACCTCTTTTTTAATAATCATTTCGTATTTCAAATTGAAGTAAGTAATATGAACAATTGATCAACTATCCATAATGACATTGCAAGTTAGGGTATCTTAAATAACAAAAAGCTTTTAGAAAACAAGGGTTTGGAAATATTAAAATGCTTCTAAAAATTTTCATAACTTGTATCTCTTTATATATCACGTAGGTAACTCACATAAGTAATACTATATCTACTTACCAGATTACGATGACAAGTGTTTTCTTCTGAATACACGCGGTCTGTACGCTACACTAGTTGGACCACGTTTCCCATAACTCAGAGGATGGATCTTCTTCGATCCTCTCTAAGACATCAGACTGCACTTTTTCTCACAAGACTTATCTCGCCGAAACCGATCTTCGCAAGCGAGCACGCGGGTCCGTAATAAGCCACAGAGAGCAAAACCAACACCCTCTAACGGACCCACCGATCTGGTGTAAAGGCCAGGGCGCACTAAAGTGGCGAACACTCGGTGCCGTATCGGCGGTTCGCGTTAAAATGAGAGTGCTGTTCGCGCATCCCCCGTATTTAGGGGTAGCCGTCGCGTAGGGTAGCACAAGCGTGGCAGGTGGAGGCGCGACGAGGGTGGCACTGGCCAATGGCAGGGTCTGCAGCGTTATACGGGGGTGGAGCGTAGCAGCGGGGTGAACATATTCGCTCGTCGGGACGCGTCTGCTAGCACCGTCCAGACCACGCCTACATATTTCAGGTTCGACACATGTGCCCGGGATCGTCGTCGTCGTCGTCGTCGTCGTCGCCGTCGTCGTCGTCGCCGTCGCCGTCGCCGTCGCCGTCGCCGTCGTCGTCGTGGGCTCTTGCCCACCTCCCCCTTCCTCTCCGTCCGACTGCCTTACCCTCTTGCGCAACGCGTACCGCAGAATCCCGCTCTGCCAGGGTGGCGAACAGGGTGGCGAAGATGACGGCGAGGCGGGGAGGGGGATACGACCGGGAACTGTAATTCAGCCTGACAAACGATCTTGAATATTTTTAACGCCCGCGCCCCGATCTCCGCTCCTTTTTTATAGCTGACTCCCGGCTGTATTGGACGTTCGGCAGACGACCCGGGTCTACAGATGAAGATACGACGATGGCAAAGAAAGTCGTTTCAAAAACGCGCACACAAAATATGTAAAGATGCTGCATAATAAAACAAATGATAGAAACTTCGAAAAAAGCTTCAAGCAAGCTTTATCAATTATAAATAAGCTGATCAAGAAATAACTTCATACATATTTATATATTGATATTTTAAAATTTTCTTTCACAATTATAATTATAATGTATTTTCTCTCAATTATAAAGTTCTCGACTTATTTATAATTATTTTCTTATGCTTACATTTGTGCATTTTGTGTGTACAATTATTGAAATAATCATTACGAATTATCCATCCATTTTTGTGGGATTACGTACGTAAACCTCGAAATAAGTCAAGATGGGTGGCATCGTAGTTTCATGCCGGAAAAATAACTCCCGATACAAGTGGGCGCAGCGGGCAAAAACTCGCCACGGAGCCAATAGGCGATCAATCATACGCCGGTGATCTATTTTACCGGGCATGTGAGAGCCGTCGATTTCTTACGCGATTTCCGCGATCCCGGCAAATCCTAAGGGGAACGCCGCGAGGTTAAAGGACATTAACTTCTTGATTGAGTCGGCAAAAAGTTGTAATGACTTTTCGATTGGCGCTATCCCGCGCCCGGCGAATACTCGCAAACGAGTATTTGCGGAAGGGAACACTCTAGTTTCTTGTACCTTACACACAGAGTGTCTCAAAAACAAAAGATCTTTTTCCTTTGTTCATGGATACTGCAAATAAAACTAAAAAAAGTGGCAGTTGTCTTGATCGAAGAATAATTCAGAAAAAAATTATTACACATTGAAGATTAAAATTCGGCAAAAATCGGCATTCGTATATAAATAACAAAATCTCACTATGCATTTTAAATGAAATTTTGTTATGTATTAAAATATATTATATATTTACTATAACAACTCATGTGACGCAAAATGACAAACTTTTATTAAAAATTCTTTATGTAGATTAAAATTCATCATTAAATACTTTAGGGTATCTCTCGAAAAAAAATCATTTTAGGCAATGCGTTTGTGTTATCGTAAAATATTAGAGTATTATCATAAAATTCATTTCCGCGGCAATAAAAAACAAAATGAAAGATTCAATCTTAAGAAACAATTTCAGTGATTTGATAAGCTCGACTGTATCGGTAATGACTCTCTTCGGCTCGATACACGCGCGGAATAAATTAAACGATCCGCTTCACGTGCAGCAGATAGTGCGGCATGCGATACAGTCGAGTCTAATCCTAATTCAGTGTCGTAAAGTCGAAAGAGTCATTACGATGACGTTACGTGTGACACGCGTCGCACGGCGGGGTGGCTACGAAACGTCCCTGTATCTTGGCACAGCCATTCCTGGATTATGAACCATATTTATTGCCGATCATACCGTGCCATTCCCCGTGAACGCGGAGAAACGGCGATATACCGATCTCTAATTCCATTTTACGTCCCTATGCCTTATTTCGCGTAAAACAGTATTCTCGCGGAGAAGTTTTACTTTTCTTCCTTCTTTTCTTTCATAATGATATGTAAAGTGACCAGAAACACAAAAGAGATGTGCATATTTATAATTTTTTTTCGTTTGTACACTTTAACTTTCAATAAATTGCAAATTGTTTGCTCAGAGGGCACGTACAAGATTACAATAATCTATTCAAATCTGAAGTAAAAATATAGAAAACCGGTTAATTTAAATGATATATTCTAGATTTTTTCTTCGCGCCACATTTATTTTCTCCGCTAATTTATTCTTTCCCTTCGATTGTTCTCACTAAACCGTAACGCATAAACTGAAAATTCGTCTCGCTTGGTACGCGTTCTAAATTCTCAAGTAGAAAAATACGTCGTGTGTGAGAATCACACTTTGCCACCATCTGCCCGTGTTATTTTGCAAATCGGCCAGAAAGGGCAAGTTTCGTGTCGCCTAATTCGACCAAGTTAAACGCACGAGCGGGCGAGCCGGCGGCGCTCGACACGTGGCGGACACGCGTGAGCTGTTAGCACCGAGCGTGAGTTCGGCGAAGGGCACTTTAACATCGACAGTATCTGTTACGTGGGTCCACGAAAGGGACACCTTACATGACGCGTGTACTTCGGCTCGATTGACTCTTACACGGGAATTAATACGTCATCGAGCAAACACGATCGCATATACCATCATGCAGTAGATTTACATTACAAGAAAATTGGCATGTCCATTCTTTTGTTTTTAAAAATAAGTCAGAAGAAAAAATTCTTTAATATTTCTCCTTTAATTTCTAATTATAATTTGTATTAAATATTTTATACAAATTTCGATATGCATATATTCTCTTCATCACGTATTTATATTTGCAAGTAAATCGTAGAAAAAATTCTGAAAATTTTTTAATTGTATATCGTCGGATATAACATTCATATATAATAATATATGAGCTCGTTAGCATAGTGAAAACTGATTACTTCGTGATTATTTATTTAAGCTTACTTTTTGGTGTTTTTTTATGCTAGCTTTGCGCTTCACGGAGGGAGTAATGTCATCCGCTTTTCGCATCGCTGACGCGGCTGCATGGAGCGAGTGCACGCGCGTTTTCGTCGGGGTCGCATGGTGATAAATATGCAGCCGATGCAGTTGATGAGAAAAGGTCGTTTATCAATCACCCATTAACGCAGCCCCGCCGAAAACCTGCTCGCTCCTGAGCCATATTTCACAGAATCATCGCGATTCCCTTCCGGCCGCTTTGGCCGCACGTTCGGTTTTCCATTAAAATTCACTATCCATGTTGTTCAAGAGCAAGCAACGTGTAAAAGCAAAAATTTAAATCGCTGGAAAGTCATTCAGTTAATACAATAATTAATATAATAATAAATAAATTCATTGTAATAACAATTTCCTTTCTTTAGGAAAGCAAACACAATTGCCATAAAAGTATTAAAAAGACTCAGATTTTTGAAAAATTAAATATTTAAAAACATAAAGATAAAGATTTCAAACCTCCGAAATCTTTATCTAAATTATATTAAAAAATGCAACATTTTGTAGAATATTTTGTATTTGTATTTAACTAATTCTTGTTCTTTTTTTTGCAGAATTATAAAACTACACATACGTGGAATATGAAAATACGTGAGAGATGAAGAACGGTTAGTGCTTCTTCAGGAATTCTTGAAACAGAGTCTCGGCCTGACAAATTGAATGTGCGATAAATTCAGAGGATTGTTGAAATAACTTGGCGTGGTGTACATAGTCAATGGCGAGAGGGAGGGAGATTCCCGAGATGAGAGTGCGGGAGATTTAGATTTTACGGACGTTTAGGCAATTCCTTAACTTATAGCCGGGACCATGCATACGAAATGAATTGACTGCTGTTTAAACACTCTCGTAATTTTCCTCCGCCGAAATTCTTACGAAACGAAGCTCCCGAGCAAATTGTACGGACATCGTCGATAGTCCGTCTTGGATACATCCAATTCGATAAAAATGGCTCTTTGTATTTTCTAATAAATTTAACAATTTCAGACGCTTTACTGCTATAACTGATTCCGCGCGTTGTAGATATATTGCAAATTGCATTCACGATAGTGCTCTTTGGTAATAAGGCTACGTCGTAATCCCGCCTATATACGCCACATCAGAATTATCAACGTACGCCATTCTTCCTCCGCTCGCCCCCTTCCCCCCCCCTCCCCTTATTCACCCCTATCTATCCGTCTATCTGTTCTACGAGAGAAGTTTGTCCCGCATCCGCTCTTGTTGATATCGTCCCGACGATATCGAGTCGCGTTCTCTCTTTCTCCCCCTCCCACCCGCTCCACGCGATGGCTCCGGGGAATTTAATTCTATTCGGAGCACCGCCTAAGATGCCACCTTCGGTGCTCTTATCTCTGTGCACACGGTGGGTTGCGCGTGGCGGTTGCTTATGTGTTACGTGAATACCTTACCTAAATGCCGCCGCGGGAGAGACGTCCCTTGCGTACCCATTTCATGAACCAGCAACCCCTCTCTCGCGACCGGGTGAGGGAGGGGGGGGGGAGAGGCGGCTGACGGTACCGCAGCATCGCGCGAGGGAGTCGACCGAGGAAAATTAATGCGACTTCCAGCCGGGCGCTATCGGACGCCGCTATCTCGCGCCTCGACCGCGCGCCGTAAACGTGAGTCGCCTAGGCGAGAAGTTTCCGAATTTAAGCGACCGGAGACTCGCGCCGAAAGTGCCGTGCGATCGTGGGAGTCACGCGAACGGAGAACGCGCGTTAAGGAACACCATGATATCTTGGAGCGTCTTTCTCGGCGAACAGTTGCGTCTGTTCTCAGAATAGTTCTAGGGTGCGGTGAATTAATAAGTCGCTCCGTTCATTTTCAATTTAACTGCATTAACGTTTAAGCAAGTGAGACTATGTTTTATATTCAATAAGCAGTATTTTGAAGGTTGTACAAGTAATTTTATATGTGTTAAGGAAAACTGGTTTTAATTCATTTTTATGAACTGTCCCGCACTGTCTTGGAGCATAATGTGTCCCGCCGACAATTGCATCTGTTTTGTCAGAACGTTACGTCTATCGTTCTATACTAATACCGCGAGGGTATATAATGGAACGAAGAAATTAACGGGAAGGTACTAAGCTGCTCGTTTATCATAACGATGACTCGGTAGACGGAAGCGCCATGTGCTCTTAAAAGCATTCTGTTAACGCCGGTTTAATTCGTATTGATGATCCCAGAGAAAAGAAAAAGATATGGGCTGACGTGTATCGACGCGCATTCCGTTATTTACAAACGTTGTAATTGCAAATAAAGCCGACGGTATTTTTATAAAATGCGAATCAGTTTCTATCTGTAATTACTGATCTATACAATGATCCTCTTATACCATTCACGGTATATTAATCATAATTTAATTTAATTGTATGCATGCGTAGTAAAATTTTACTACTCATACTTTTTATTCTGTAATGATTAATTACAATAATAATTAATTAAAAATCAATATCATTATGTTAATTTTATAATTAAACATTCGAATAATAGAATATATGTAATGAGTAAAAATAAGCAAATGGATAAAGTTCATTAATAACACGGAAAGAACAATTTTGCTGAATCCAGATCTGAAAATAATTTTTGTTCAATCAAAATAATTGCTAGAATATCAAAACGTTTTATAGCAGTGCTTATCAGTTTTAACATTCCAACAAAATATTTTGATAATTCAACAAAAAATTATTTTCAGATCTGTTTTTAACCAAATTTTTAGACCTTTCAACAAAATCGTTCTTTCCATGAATACTATATAAATACACCCATAAATAAGAAATCTCATTCTCTTCATTAACGCTAGCACGACATCCCTGTCTACTTAACATGGGTCAGAGTTCGCACGTGGCAACCACCCGTTGACAGTTTTACGATATTTGCCAAAATCTTACCCCGCGCGCTATCAGGGGTCGGTCGGTCGATCGGACCGTCGGTCGGTTGACTTTTCCCCTCGGCGACGGCAGGAGCCGGTTACACATAGATACGGTGGATAGCGGAGAAAGGTTGGCGGAGGGAAGGTGGATGGTAGGAGGAGGGAGTTATTAGAATGGTCCGGAAAAGATGGCGCGGAGTCGCTCCGTATTTTTATACTGTATGGCCGCTGCTTTGCATAATCCCGCACTTAGCTCGCTCGTCCCGAGATGCCGGCTCGCGCTATGCAGATCTCTCCTCCGCGCTGAAAACCCGAACCTACCGAGCGTTTCGCCGTTCCGACGAATGATGGACGACGCCGAGAGACCCGCCGAGGGATCCACTTCTGCGGCTCCTTTCCTCGGCGGACGACGGGTTCCAGTCGGAACGACGAGCGAATCACGCGGCAATCTTTTTACTACAATGCGACGAAACGGATGTGGCTAATACGTACGCAGAGCAATTTGTAATTCAAGTGTTAAATGTTAGAATTTATTAAATATTTATCAAAAGAATTTGTCGAAATTTGCATTAAATTATGTGTCATAAACATACAAATTTAATTTACAAACTTGCTAATTTTATCCGAATGTCAATATCTTGAATATTAGATGAAAAAAAATATATATATAAAAGAATGCTTCACACAAAAGAAAAAAATAGATATCAGAAAAAGTTAGATAAGAAAATTATACGATGACTGTAATTAACGATAGATCAACTCGGTCTAAGCGGCATCAAATTTTCTCACCAGACTTCATATCAGAGATTATTTCTTCAGAAAGAATAAGTGAAAAAAATTTCCATCAACTCTAAAGTGGTTTAAGGCACTTATTTATGCCACGCGAAACGGATGGACGGAGATACATCATGAGACTTCCTGAACCAATGTCGCGAAACATTTGTCACGGTGTTCCACTTGCTCCAAGGATCAACTGCGAGCTCTCCGGCTGCTTGCACGGGTGGAGATGTCTCATTTGCACCGAGAAATCGCGTCTTTCCCTTACCGCCGCCCAATCTCCCTATACCGCGCTGTCCCGGCGTAAGAGAGAAAGAGAGACCGTGAAAGAGGAGCAGAGAGCGTGCGGCGTCATCAATCTTAGCGCGAAAAGACCCAGGACAAGCGAGGCGTCGTTCCGGATCTCACAGATGCGACCTTGATTCTCTTCCAACATTCCCTAGAGGTACCGACGTAGATTAAGTCTGATCTCGCGAGTAATTTGTCCGAGTCTTTCGATTCTCGACCCGGTCCTCGACATGCTGGATGCCTCGAAAACAGGCGAACACCTGTGGTCTCCCGTTCAAGAAAAATCATGAACTACGATGTACTGATTGTCGCTCAAGAACCTTTAGTCTGTGTTCTATACTTATTGTTAGTATGGCATTATATTTACATTTTCGATAGTAGAAAAGATAAACTCGAGATATAACAGACTTTAATACTTAAAATAATTCTTTTCAATTAATATATTTGATAAATTCTTAAAATTTTCAGTAAAAGCTATTTTATATAAATACTTAAAAAATAAATTAATTTCACATTTTTATACATTTCTCTCTAAAATCATGCATAAATGTGCAAGAAAAAAATTAAGATGACCATTAAAAAATAAAAACACATATTTGTGTGCCTATATCTTATTGTTAAATACATACAATAAAAATTAAAAAAATCGAGACGTGTGTATTTCATAAAAAGTGCAAAATGCTTGCTGAGAAGTTGAGGAACAAAACAAATACACCTATAGATATTTCAAAATCATCTGCATAAACTTCAAAATAACCTGCAAATTTTTAACTTGTTAGATTATAAGCTTCAAGAAAAACGAGAGAAAGAGAGAGAAATCTTATCATTATAAGTATCAAAAGTGATACTTATTAATAAAAATACAAGAACAAAATAGTAATATTAGTTAGTCGACAAAACCTTAGATTTTTGCCATGTCAAACACGGAATACCGTTGGAATTTGACGCCTTGCTCGAAACTTAACATTATCAATTTTCATCTTCCTTGATACAATCATAAATTTTACTTTTTTCACTACGTCCAAGACATTTTAGTTATGAAACAGCTATAACGTCGCAAAAACTATAATTCCGGTCGCGACGGCGATAATAAATCCTGTACTCGAGCGAACGTACGGCAATGGTGAATTTTCAGAGATTGCTCGCGACCGAACGCATGCATGATCGGCTGCCGGCACATATGCTCGTTCGTACATACATATGTATGTATCCCGACGTGATGCGTGAAGAACATCGCATACGTCACTCGGTTTTCCTGCGACGGTCAGGTCATACATATTCCGCAACCGAGAACGGATCGAACACTCACACCCTTCTGACATTTCGATTGACGTCGGATTTTATCTGTCTACACAGTACTCTTTAGAAGTTCATTGTCAGAAACAATTGAACTATGTCACGTTTGTTTAAAATCTAATTGCTAATAATTGTTTCGCACACAATGCATTTTTTTTGTGCAAAATTCTTTTAATGTTTGCATTGTAAAAAAAGGTTTCAATTAAATTTACAATCAAGAAACATTTTTTGTCAAGAAACTTAATAATTTAATAATATTTTAGTAATACTTTAGTAATACTTTAACAGTTTTAATAAAATTAAGTAGTATTTTTTTATAAAATATTAATATCCACGGCATATAATTACTATTAATGCAGTTATTACAATTGGTTTTCTATCGGGCTTAAAACTTAAATCTATTCCAAACATAACTGTGTATATTTTTTTAAACAGAATTAACAAACGCCCACAGATCGTAAATTCGTAGAGCATATTTCGCGAATGCATTCACGCCCGACCATATGTACGAGATATCGGATTTCGTTATCTCTTGATCCGCCGATTGTCCATCGTCCCTAACAGCGCTGTCAAAAACGATCACGTTTGATCTTCGGAAGTCACCCTTGTCAACCTGATGTATCCCTTCTCGATTTTGTATCGATGTAACAGGTCTGTTACTTTTACGCGCAAGTATCGAAACGTAAACTCTATAATGTCCAAGAATGTAGATAAAATTTATCTTTCGAGAAAGATATCATTCATATCTACATCATTTTCCAGTGAAATAAATACAATTCAAATCTCTGAAAATTGATTTCCGATGCTCGCAAGGAAAGATTTCGCAAATTTTAATGAGTAACCCTTGAATGTCACACTCCATATGAAGATTTTTACCGAGAATCCATTTAGCGGTTTATCGTTTGCGAGGATAAGGACGGCCACCAGTTGGTAGCTGCTTAGTTTCCGAAGGTTTACGCGCAGCATCCCGGAGGCAGCGAGTGAGACGACGCTCGGTCACGGTGGATGCCGCCAGAGGCTCTCCGGGAGAGATGCCGGGGTATAAAACCTCTGGCCCGTTGCGACGGCCGCGGTTGCGAAAGGTACGGTGATTACGGGTGGGCCGGCGGGGTTCGGGCAGGGTTGAAATCCAGAGCATACCTTAGTTGTCCGCTCGTAAAGCAACCCCGTATGCCTGGGAGTGCGTGCCGGAGCTATCTCTTTCTCCGTTACGTTCCGTCTCGGCGATGCCGGAACTCCCTCCGTCCCTCCGTCTCCTTCCCTCTCTCTCTCTCTCTCTCTCTCTCTCTCTCTCTCTCTCTCTCTCTCTCTCTCTCTCTCTCTTTCTGTCTCTCTCTCTCTCTTTCTGTCTCTTCACTACGTCTACGTCTACGCGGAGTGTTTGTTAAACGAGGAGGAATATGCATGAGGTAGGAGAAGAGAGCCGCCGGCGGAGTTATGCTACGGTGATCTTAACGGTGGACGCGACCTTAAATATGTATGCACGCTGCGCTGGAAACGCGGCAATCAGAGATTGTCCAGAAACGGGTGTCAGTAGCGGGCTCGTGTGTGCTTGATGCTCTAGAGCGATTCCCGTTCAGAACACCGCGAAAACCATGTAAACCCTCTCGTTGCCGCCCATTTTATTCGAAGAAAAGAAACAATCGTAAAACAGCAGATTTTATACAACCGGATATTTGCGAATTTTAAAAACACAATCACATGAACATCTTCCATTAGCTAAAATACTAAATTATTCCGGCCCTTTTAACAGTCGGGAATTAAATCTAATGGATCATCCCTTAATCTCTTAATGGATTATCTCTGGCAAATCACTTAACAGACTTATCGTATCGTATATATACAGATTTGTTGTAATCTCGAAACGATTTCCCGACGAGATTCGAGATAAAAAGGGGTCCGCAATCGATCCCTGTACAGGTGAAACGACCGATCGTGATATCTCGATCGTGGATCTGCGTGTTTCTGCCGCATGGGGATGCCGTGACCAGATACCGCCTGTCGAAGAACTCTCGCAGCATATTCTCGTAAACATGCATCACGGGCGTATACGAGTATGCATATACGTAGGACATATGGTGGTTAGCACGGTGCTTGGGCCCCCATGAAGCGAGGAGGGCCTCGCTGAGACTTCTGGGGGCTTTCAGCCCCCTCGCAGTACCACCGCGGCCAACCCCCTCCCCTCCCGCTCGAGAGTCCTCATGAGTTTTCAATGAGATTAGCGGCCCATCTGTGCCGAGACCGACCCCATCGTCATCATCGACCATGGACAAAGCTAGTCAACCTGCTCACTGCCCGTACGTTCTCCACGGGGGTCGCTACCGTTCTCTCCCCGTCTCCCGGCCATTCGATGTGTACACCGTACATGCACTTGCCGCACAAACTCATCTCCGGCGCTTTTGCCGACCGCCGCGCGTCTCCACGTAGCGTGACGATTATAGAAAATACCGGGTTTTTAGCCACCCAGCATCATATGGTCGCATTTAAAGTCGTCATTGACCACGTCTCTCCCCGAGTGTCTTCCACACACGTTTGAAATTTTTTATTCCGTATAGCAAATCGAATACTTAGAAAACAAATGCATTTTGCCAAATTTCAAACTTAAAATACTTATCAATTTTTTAACTTTTCAATGGTACAGACATGGAAAAATAAATGTCCTAAAATCTCTTTTGTTTCTCTATTTATCTATAAATCCGTTGATTAACTTTCAATTAACTTTTACGGAAATTTTATTAAAGGTCATATTTCTTCACAAATCTTCAACATTAAATATCTTAGAAAATTAATCTTTACAGTAAAATTGTGCTCTAGAGAAATCTAAAATAAAAAATATATCATTATGTGTATATATTTTAAATATTCGAAAACTTTTTATTTGCGACAGAAATATCCGGCTAAAATGCATTTCGAATGCAATAGCAAGCAGTGAGCAAAGCCGCAAAGCAGACCGATTAAGGAGCGAAATGGTATCGATCCCACGTAAGGGGGTACCGGGGGCTGCGGATCTGGGTCCATGGTAGCCCATATGGAGCCTGCCCAGCGCATATGTTACGACAACGCCGCTAACGACCTGCCTTGGGCCTTCGTAATGCTAAACTGCGGTTCGATCCGCACCCCATGAAACTAAGTAACCATTCGATTGTCATTGGTAAATAGGTAATCATGGCAGCATCGACTAGAGTCTTCTTAGTACGCGCGGATTTTTGCTTTCTAAACAATCTCGAATCTCAGAGTGCTTTCGATTTAATTTGTGATATTCTATTTCAGCAATATTTCTGTATCTGCGAAGCAGAAGGATATATATTTTTAATTTCAGAATTCTGCAAAAACTCGAATTATAAATGCATACTTTCAAAATAAGTTAAAGAAACACAAATAAATATTTCAAAAAGTTCCAATTAAATTTTATTTTCTAGCTTATAAAGTTTGTTTTCCATATAATTATAATAATTATAATAATTATAATATAAAGAAAACAATTTTATAAATATATAAAAATCAATAGTTTTATATTACCTCCCCCAGATCG
>NW_012028718.1:226316-251760 GCF_000956235.1 Wasmannia auropunctata | reverse complement strand
AAATCAATAGTTTTATATTCCCCCCCCCCCCCCCTCCTTCTGCTTTTCAAATCTAAACATCTGTATCTCTTTTTATTTTTCTCTCGCCTTCAGTATTTCATATTATAAAGTAATTTCATATTATAAAGTAAAATTAGTTAAACTAACGTGTTAAAATATTCGATGTTTGACGTTGCAAGAAAGTAACCGAAGGGAGAGCCTAAACACTTTGGCCAAGCAAAACCCCGTGACAATCCTACGAGCCACCCCCCAGCTTTTTTGCCAACCTGCAAGGCTAAACGAGTTATGTATTATGCCAGGGGATGGCTGCGAGTGGGGTGGACTACTCAATACCAGGTTGTATGTCCTGGTCGTGCCATCTGGCGCGCTATTATACGAGTATTTTAATTTAATTAACTCAGCTCGCGCATCGATCGATCGATATTATCGGCGCTCGCGAGCGGATTAAGCTTGTACGTGGTCGGTCGACGATTTCGAATCTGCCGTTTAATTAGGATTTCGGGCGTCGGTGCGAGCAACAGATTTTATGGAAACGAACCGCGTTCCTGGTCCGCCGAAGTCCACAATCGACCGTTTATTTCGATACTTTCCGCTGTTGGGCAAGCGTCACCCATTCGGGAAATCCCTCTCCCAGTGCGGCAATGATTTAATATCAAATAACAAATTTTAAAACGGTTCACCGGTACGCAATAAAATAGACCAACTTGAATATTACAAATTTTTATGAGATTTATATGATATCAAAAGCTTAGATTTTATTATATGTTTCGATATCGTAAAAAAATGACTTCTCTGTTCTAATTAGGAACATAAGAGGTCATATAAGAGATCAATGATATTTTTATATTTTACTAAAATATAATACGATAGATATATTTTTCCACAATATTAATAGTAATATATTGTAACGCAATGACATTCAGTTGAGTAAAATATCACGAAACAAAATTGCGTTGATTTCACATTGATATCGAGCACTCGGCTTACGGGATTACGATTCGGAAGTATCGACTCGCTGGACAATCGATACTCCACCTTGGCGTATTTACGGCATATTTGCGGCAGCGCGAACATGGCTCTTTGTCATAGACGAGTGATTTTCGGATCGGCGGCAGCGTGGCCCCGAGAGTTCGAAAGAGAGCCGGTGCGCCATTGTACTTCTCTCGCCGCGCCGGGGTCATTGTAAGCGACTGTACCCTCATCTCGCTGCACAGTGCACTTCCCCTGCTCATGCATCTGTCCTCAATCAGCGGCCTACGAAAGTGGGATATACACGTCCTCGTCGGCGTGAAACTATTGACCTAGCCTGTGCGCGAGGGAGCATTCCAGTCGTCGCCGCGAGGGCGATAAATAAAGATCAACGGGTGACAACGTTTTTGTGATTTACAGCTTTCAATAACTAACAAATATTTTTCATCGAAGAAACGAAAGGAAAAAAAACGAAAAGATATTTTTACACGAATGTGATACATTTTTTTTACAAACAGATTTAATTTTTTCATTACTTTATATACATATTTAAAAATTATCCAAATTGTTTTTATATTCATTTCAATGTAAGGATATTAAATATTGTAGATTGACAATCGAAAATAGGTCGCATTAAATTCGCTCAAACGGAAAAACTGTCGGAAACGTAAGAAAAATGTGGCGTATATAGTGACCCCTGCAGGGCCAAAAGCATCCCTGCCAGTAGATATTAAAGACTAGGGACAAACCAGGACGACATGGTACTCGCGAGAGAATGGAACGCACTTAACTCGGGGCTGCTTAAACAGTTGTTTGATCGGCATTATGTATTAGCGGAGAAAAGCAGGAGAGAGCATGTGGCTGGTGCCACCGCTTATTAGCGACGCGACGTCGAGAGTTACGTGTCACACCGAGAATACACTCACGTTGAATTTTTCACTTGTCCAAGGGAGGAGTTCAACTAAAACATTGAAAATTTTCCTAACAATCCGAAATTCTAATATTTAGTATTTACTTAATAAAAAAAATTATGTTTATCAGCTAAGAATAAAGAAATCACGGTAAATAAATACAAAACGAAAAAAACTTGAATTGCAGCAAGATCGCAGATAGTAATAGATAATAGTAATAGATACCGGCGAAATGCCGGAAGCGAAGTAAGAAACCCACCGCCGCGCCGCCGGCGGATCCATTCCTGCAATGCAATCGCTATTGTCGAGCATCCGCGCGCGCCGCGCGACAGCCAGGTATAATATTCCGGATATTAAATCGCTTTTAAATCGGCTTAGCGTTAACTAGTGGCACTTTAAGCTGCCCGTTGAAATGATTATCAGGGCTTCCCACTCCGTCGAGAGAGAACCGGCTAGCTGTTATCGCCCGTTGATTAATTGTTATGCAATATGACGTCACACACGCCTACCCGACCTACCCGGATTAGAATCCCGCGGTGGAGGCATCACACGGTGGTGAACGCCGGCCCCGCGACCCGCCTACGCACGTCTCCCTCGGTACAGCGCGCGTTACAGCATCCCTCTTGCTCTAAATCTCGCCATATCTATACGTGTGTTGTGTTTGTGTGTATGGGTGTGTATCGCCGCACAGGCGGTTACAACACGGAGGGAGCGGCGCGAAGTTTCCGGCTAATCCTACGAATTTGAGCCAGCTGAACATAGGACGGTGATGAATATTGATACCGTCGACTCGACCACCTCGCATGATACCTATACACAGATTTCGCGTGCAAGCGAGCGACTTATCCGAGAAGGGAGTGAAAAGTGCAAGACGCTTCCTTTTCCTCTCTAGCTGATGATTCCTGCTGGTGCAAGCGTTAAGATGCGTGACATCTCGCAAATGTCATAGAGAGAGTGATTACAGAGATTATATTCTCACTCATCTAAAAATCAAGCGTTTTACAAAGCACGCGATATTTATAATTTTCACGAATTACCACGTATACCTATCAGGGTCTGATTTATTAAAAATTCGCAATTTCGTAGAATTTAATGTAGAAGCCATATGAGAAATTAAAGATTAAGTAAACAAGATCAAAGATATCTTTCTAGCAAAGATAAACGGATTTCTTTTTTCAGTCACGAACGGCAAGATTCAGCCAAATTTTTTACAAGCAAATGAGAGAAGTAACTTGCGCTTAAGTATCTCATTGCGACACGTCGCAATTCGCTTTGAAAAGCCAAAAGCTGACGGCTCGTGGCTCGATGCTCCCCGGTAACCTTGCACCATTATTTCCCTAAATAAAAGAAACCATAAATCGTGGGTGCACAAGCCCGTGGAGGAACCACGCCACGGCTCCATTATATCTTTCACGATGAACGGTGCCCTTCTTCGTCGGCCATTATGCCACGGAGATAGTAAGGAAGCAGCCACCCCTTTATCTCGGTAGACTCCGCGGTGAGAGTAATGCGCGGAAATCAAGGGTTAATTCCTCGGCGTCGTAAAGCATTTTATCTGCCTCCAGTAGTGTCGCCGGAACGAGAAATATTCAAATATGGCGATAGATGGTAGAACACGCCGATTGAGTGCTAAGGAAATCCGTGCCGCAGTTCTCCGCAGCTCGCTCTTGTACATTTATGTCGGCGATCGTAGAACCCATAATTTTTTTTAAATACTTCTAATAACGAGTAAAAAAATTGATATTTGCTTCTTTTAAAAATATTATAACATTTAAATAGTTGTATACAAACATAATTATTTTTAAAAAATTGAAAAAAAGATCTACGATAATAAATCGCATTCTAGTGGTCTATTAATTATAATAAATCATATCGACATGTTGTATACGCATGACGGTTACTGTCTGGGAAAGAGACAAAAGTCTAAATGAGCGATCCATCGATCGCGGGAGGAAGATTTGCCTGCGGGAACACGCCCGCTACAAGTGTGCACGTGTGCGAATGCGGACATACCACGCGAAGACCTTTCGGACCTCTAACACCTGATCCCTACTAAAGATCCTATCGGGAAAATTGGATTCGGTGTCAGGGTGACCGCTGAAACGTATAAGCAGCTCGTAAAATACTTTTTAGCGCACGAGCGCCTCCGCGTCGAGGGATTAAGCTTTATGGTTAGATAAGGATCCTGGATTCGCTTCCGTGCTCCTCGCGCCCGCCGGGCTTCTATCCCTCGAAAAATAATAACCGCGACAACGATCTCTCGAGCAGTCAAAACGAATATTTCGCGGATCAGAGTCCGTTTCCCCTCCCCAACCTTTTTTCCTGGCATGAGAACATGAAATGTTCTCCGCAATATTCCGAGCCGTGTTCCGACGCGTCTCCCGAAAGTTAATGCGAATTGATCGCACGAAGTTGGAACGCGACGACCTGAAAAGCGCGATTTGGCGATTAGAACAACTGTCGAATTTGATTCTTTGATCTTAATCTATCGTTTGCGAACAATTTCGATATCGATATAAGAATCTTTAAAAAGATTCGACGAATAATTTCACTCGGATAAAAAGCTATAAATTATATCAAAAATTTTGCAATCAATTTCTAATGATAAAAATTAATAATTAGCTAATTAAAAGCAATATCGAACTAATTTACACATTGTCGTTCTTTAAGATTCGTTGATAAATCTATAATAAGTATTTTTGATCCGTGAAAAATTACGTTGTCCCATTCAGTCAATAGATTCGATAACCCCCCTCGACCTTTTATCGCCAGGAAAAGGACTATAGACTGCCACATTTAACGCTTCTTTGTAACGCCGTCGCGAGGGCATCCTCAATATTTTCTCACGGAGTGAAATATCGTCCCGAAAGTCATTCTTCTTTGGGTAATGGAGCCAATTCGGGTCAGCGAATTGCCTTATTGACGGGCAGGCTGGACGGCCGGAGGGACTTTCAGTGTCTCAGATGGAACGCAAAATCGAGTTACGGCCAACGCCATCCTCGTCGTCGTCGTCGTCGTCGTCGTCGTCGTCGTCGTCGTCGTTGCAATAGGCGATGTAGACGATATATGGCTATTACATCTCCTAAGTAGTTTGCGATCGAGTAGATCGATTGACTCGATCCAATATTATCTATCATTCTCTTGGTCGTCTTACAATTAAATACAATAGTGGAGTTGGATTATAATAATAAATAGATCATAATAATAAATAAATAGCTTTGTTCCCGATGAAATAATATCTCATCTATAAAAACTGTTAACTGTCAGAAATGAAATTTCCTTATAAAAAACGATTAATTCCCTGTAGCATATAAAATATTCTACATATGATATTAAACAATTCCTATTTATTATGTACACATAATTTATAAAAATTATGATTCTTAATTTTAAGACCTACAAAAAATGTTATGTGCTTTGTTCTTTCAAACTTAAATAACGAATCTAACTTTGTGTAACTAGTAGCTACGTTAATAGCGAATCATATATGCTTTTTGGACTATTTCGCTTGTAGCTCGGATGTATCAAGGAATCGACAATAAGAGGGCGAGAAAAATGAAATTGAGAAGCCGGTCGAGCACGTTGGCCGATAAAATGCTGCCGGGACGACACTCGGGTCTCTCGATGACATAAAAAAGTGCCCTCGGGGGGGTAGCGACGAAGGGAAAAGGGGGTTGGCGCGGAATAAGGCACGGCGACGTTTATTCGGTCGGACAGGAGCCGAGTGACCGAGTCAAGTAGAACGTACAGCTTGGTCACAGTCCGTTTGATCTAATAAAATGGAGCAAGACCCAGCTATCCTTCTCCAATTTTCCCAACACCGTACGATCTCGCAAGAATATCCGATTTCGTCAAAACTCGCATGTACTTCTTAAAACACATACGATAATATCGCGTTACGCAGTTCTATTATATTGACACATATCTTCGTATATATACGAATATAAGGATTTATGAAACAGAAATTATATGTGAAATACAAAAAAAAAGTGTCTCTCTTTACCGCATCTCGCTTAACAGTAGATTCTTTAACTGATAAAAATATTGAGGAACAAATTATTTGCAAATTCCTTGATATTATATGTAATCTTTATAACTAGATCTAAAATTAAATATTTATTAAATAAAATTTTATCGGAAAATATGATACTGTCTTTAAAAATTGATTTGCAAAAACATTTTTTATTTAATAAATAAAAATATATTAAGAAAACAAGAAGCTTTATAATATACAATTGTTGCAGATTTTAACTCTCATCAAATAAAGAAATATAAAATCTCAAACAACTTTTCATGCAACAACTACAATAATTTCCAATGTCGAAAACGGTGCCAATTGACTCAATGCAAGGCGTTTTAATTTCATGAAATAAATGCTGCACTTCATTTATAGTTGAAACAACGCTTTTACAATGCCGGAAGCTCGACATGACGCACAAGATCGTCTCTTGTCGCGCTGCAACGATTTTTTTTCTCCTCGTCAGCGTGCTGTCCGATATAATCCGCGCTTGATCAGATTAAACGTTGCACAGGGAGAGGGAGAAAGGGAGTGAGAGAGCGAAAGAGAGAGAGAGATAGAGAGAGAAAGAGAGAGGGAGACAGAGGTAGAGGCGGAGGCAGTCACGAGGGTGTGGCGGTTTGCTAGAAACCACCGCGCCGCAACCATCGCCATCGCCACGACCACCGTGTCGCCGGATGAAAGAGGCTCAAACTCACCACGCCGTAAAATAACATTGTCCCGCGATACGGAGCAACGAGGAGATGAGGGGGTGAGACGGTGGCGGTGGCGAAAGGGATGGACTGGGCGAGAGAGCGCGCGGCGAGTAGTTTCTTTATTTTCTTCGCCGAAGTCCCGGCGTACTTACGTTAAGTACCGCGGAAGTGTAGCGGTCCGGATCCGCAGGCGAGCCGGCTGTGAAAAGGGCGCGCGCAGTGCGGTGGCTTCGCGAAAAATCATGAACGAAAATTGAAAAAAAAAAACAATTAATTTATAGATTTTACATTTCTTTTTCTAACTTATTAACGCTCCTCGCGTTTAATCGTGTCGATTGTTTCGCGATTCTATTAGAATAACTAATAGGTGCTTTCCCCTCAAAACGCTTCATATTCAATTTCCCTCATGATACTTATTATTAAACCGTCTTTACATCATGCAGATTTATCTTATTCGCATTAGAATCTCGTCCGATTTTATCTCAACATTGTTATGATTTCGAAAAAAACTATCAGGTTGATGCAATTAAATTTTTATTCTGCTCCTGCAACCTTTGATCACAAAAGATTGACGCACGGCTCTATGATTTCATTGAATTTCTCCACATCTGTATACACGCGGAAAATACAAGCCTTCACGCACGAAGAGGATCACCGGCGAAGGAAAAGTTCGACTACGCTATTGTGAGGCGACGGTGGAGGGCAGCGGGACATAGTGGAGCGAAACACGGGGGGAGGGGGAAGGAGAGGAGGGCGGCGGCGAGGGGGATGGCGCAGGGTGTAACAGGGTGTCGGGGGTTGGAGATTACGGCGGGACAAGCAATATTAAGCGGCCGGGAACAAAAAGACGATCCACCACGCCGGATTACCCGCGATGCACCGCGTTGTCCCGTGAAATTGATACGCGAGATGCTTTTTAACGGGAATAACGGTGAGCGCCGTCGCCGCGCGCGGATCTCCCGCGGACCTACCGCGGAAATATTCGACGCGATTTAGATAACCCGCCGGCGTGACGCGTCGCGCACAAAAGGAACGATTTGTACCGACCAACTAAAGAGGCGGGCAACTAATGAGGAAAGTCTGAAAATAATTAGATCGTTCGTCACCGAAGCTGGAAGCGTTTTTCGCGCGCCTATCGCAATCGCGATCGCGAATTAGCTCCACGATTTCGCCGTATAATCATGAGCGTCGAAATTGTCGAGATACATTTTTTATTTGTATATAGCATCTATGCATTTATTCTTATAATTAAAAGTGATAATTATAAATAAAATAAAAATTACAAATAATAACAATAAGTAATACGTTAAGTAGTTGATGTATTAAATAGTAATAGAAATAAAACAAATAAAACAAAAATTATTACGTTAACGTTTTAATATCTGTGTGATAAATAATAATAATAATTACTATAATATATATATATATATATATGTATTAGGAGTTACTGAATTAAAATACTTCTAAGAAATAAATAAGTAATAAAATTAATATTTTTTACTATGCACTTTTTTTGTGCATAGTGTCCAGTCTTGGCAGACACTCCCATGAGGAAATGGTTGTGCCCAGGCAAAGTTTGTTACGGGCCAATAGAATGAGACCGCTGGGGCGGTAATACATAATGTTTTACAACATATCTCTTCTACCTGCTCTCTAGTCGGCACACGTAGCGAGGTTTATCTAAATATTGCCATAGGAAAAAAGAAGCGACCCCGCCAGGGGAGTCGCCCTATCGGCCGCGTGGGAAACATTATTCTGCAGAAGCGGGCGCGAGGTGCGATCTCTAGCGTGGCGTGAACCGATTGGGCCCGAATAAAATTTTAATCTTTTAAAAACGCGCCAAGATTTGCACGCCTGCATATAGTGCGCCTCGCGTGATTCAATGGCTGCAAGCCCCGCGATTTACATTCTTACGTCCTTGCATTAAAGCTACGACTCACGTACGCCTTTCGTGCAACAGTTTCATTCAATAAAACCTATGAAAATCGCACTGTGATAATCACAAAAAAAGAGCGAAAATATATTGTTTCGAAAAAAAATACATATATAATCTTAATTCAATTACAAAATACATAAATCACATCGATTAATTTATTGATAGAATTGTAATTACATTCAAAACGTTCCATAAAATTAAATAGAAACTTTATATGCATTTTTTTTCCAACGCGATGTTATCGTCATTTTAATTTGCAAGAAAAAACTTATTCTTGCAGTAATAATATTAGACATATCGATGTGGTCCCAATTTAGTAGTGCTGTACTATTAAGAGGATAATAACTATATAATATTTATTAAAACATTTTATAAAAATATTACAGATGTAAAAAAATGCGTATTTAATTTCAATAAAAAATTAATAAGGAACAAGGCATTATGAGCCATGTTGGCAAGAGTACAGGTGCAGGTACTCACGAAAGATCGAAGATAGAGAGTTCCGAGTTCCTTTGTTCCGCCGCGCGAGGAGAATAAGGGGCGCGTATCCTATTTTTATCGAGAGTCGCATATATTTTCATAACCGAACGAACGGCACGGGAATATTGTAATTTGCATCGGAGACGGCGGAAAGAACTAAGTCGTGGACCGTATAGAAGAGTCGCGGGGAAACGGGAGTCACCGGCGGAATCGGCGAGGTATGCAAATGCGAATACACGGTGCGTTCCAAATCTTTAGATCTGAACGAATAACTCGGAAGTGCCGAACCAACCCTCTTTACTTTCCCATATCGCCGCCAAAAATACGCGGAAGATTCAATATGAGAAATTTCGTTATACCCATAACTTGCCTTTCGTTATCGAGGTACCTTATAATATTATAAACGCAGACGGCTTTACATGTCCAGATGTAACACAATAGTTTGAGATATTCGCCGATAATCACACAATATATGATTATTACATTTAAACGTGCTTTTTAGAACTTAGATTCCTTTCAGTCCGCAATAACGAAAGCGTGACATTTTTGTACATTCATCGATTATTACGAAGGACGTATTTCACATATTTACTTGACTGTTGTCTCAGTTCGGAAGAATGAATATAGAAATACTGTAAGTACATAAGACGGGGTGGAAATGTCAGGCGGCGGGTGCAGAAAACATTTCTCAAGAGCGGGCGACTGTCGCGACGTATCAACCGCGGCGCAAGTCTGAAAACCATTATCGGCCTCCTTTCGCCCCGCGCCCTGCGCATCGCCGCGGAAAGGACCGCGAAGGATTTATGCCCCCTTGCGTTTCGTAACGATCGGCTACGTCGCTACGTTGTTGCAGATCGCACAATCGTTGCAAATAAAAGAGGCGTCACGGTGCATCGCGCGCGCGTCCCGCGACTCGTGCGAGAAGAATCGACAAATTCAATAAAGAGTGAATAATGCCGGGCGTTACCGAAGTGCGAATCCGTAGGTTCGTCCGATGATGCTCTGGCTGGGGTCGATCGTGTATTTATCGAAGTGGGAGAAGAATGGAATTGAAAGAATAGAATATGTAGTGAGGTAGGCTCGAAGTAAACGTACGCGAGAGATAAAAGAGAGAAAGAGAGAGAGGGGAATAGTAACATATTAATCCATTAAGCGCGTGATATATACACATTTAGAGTCTCATATATAAAGAGTTTTAAAATAAATTATCATAATTCTGAGAATTTCCAAATAAATTAAATATTCTTGTAATATTCATTTCTAATACTATCATAATATTGATAATGTTAAATATAATATTTCTTTAATATCAAGTTTTTATTTTTAGAAACATAAGTTAAAGTGGACTTTTATTACATTGCATTATAAAATTACACGTTATTTATTTTATCATGTTATTAAATTAATTTTTAAGCAATCATACTGAAGTTTTAATTTCAAATAATCATTTTTTAGTTATTCATATTTTTTTATTTATCACTTATAAAGTTCTTTTTCTTGATTAAAATAATTTAGAAATATATATCATAATCTATAATATTTTGTGTTAGAACTAATACGCTTCTATTTCTTGGGAACCAAAAGGCATGTGGAGATTATATAGATATTAATATTTAGAATTGCAGAATATTTTGATATACATCGCTGGAGAGGCGAGCGCGTAAATAATGGATTGTTCTTCGTCATTAGATCCGCAAGAGAGGGGAGAGAGAGAAAACAACGAAATTTGTAATAGAGAGGAACGGCCGACGGATATATGTGACTGCCTTCCGTAACGCCGACGGATTTTACTAATAACCGATATAATCCAAACTAACCGTGGAATATTATAATTGATTTATCGCGCCAACGCGATACACACACGTCGAATTTATCAGCCCGTGGTCCCGTCCCGTCGCCGTTCCGCCGAGCCGTTCCGCGACGCGCCGCGGAACCGATCGAACGGAACGGCGATCGACGATAGACCGCTTCCGGTCGACTCGGCGTTGCCTGCGGGTGCATTCATTTGACACGGCTCGTTCGGATATGCAACGTGCTCAGCAACCGCGTTAAGTGTCGTTTCATTTAACGTGTTCATTTAGCCATCGCGTACACCTATACGGTCGGAACAAATCCACCGGCGGACGATTAGCTTTGAGGGACACACGCGGATGCTGGAGTTTGAAACAAAAAAGAATTATTTCTGAGAGGTTTATTGTTTATTAAGTAGACATTTACTATAGGGATTAATTTGTTTCCTATCAGTATATTTTAGGTACGGTCTTTCTTTTTTCATACTTTCTTCTAATTTATTTTAAAAGTTTTTGAAGATACCTACACGGTCTCGAAACTCTAGATGAAATTATATAGTGCACTCGTAAATACAAAGAAACAAACAAAACAGAATTCCTTGTGAAAATTTTATAAAATCGATTAGAGATAACCCTCTTGATAAGAAAACGATGATCTCGGCATTTAGCGACTTACGTTCTCGGGGCTCGACGGAGCAGAGGCGGCTGACGATTGGCAGCGAAAGGAAATTATTCTTTCGGCCGTACGATCGCCATCCGCCACCGCGCGGCACTCCGTCTCGGGCAAGGGTTGATAATAAATTCAAATTTAGGGGTGCGCGCAATCTGTGATTCAGCGCCATTAAGCACAGGATCTCTCTAAAGGACACTACCCCGTATTTCCTCCTAACTTGGCACATCCATGAGAGTGCCCCGGCTCTTTAAATTCGCTAAGAGGTAAGAGGTCACTTTGGTAATCGAAAGACCACTTTTAAAATCTGTAAAGATTCGACGATGGATTTTTCTGCAACTTTAGCACGCAAAACTAATTAATTGCAAAAATTTCATGAGCTTCGCGAAAGTACTGTAAAGAAAACACTAACGTCAAAACTGCAATTTTTTCACAATAGCCAATTTATTGAATAACATAAGTTCTTTTCGGATTTTTTTTCGTTTGAAAATTTTCACATTCCAAATCAAGGAGTGCGACGGATGATCGTAAAACATGCGAAATAAAATCTACCTAAGTATCCCAGAAACAGAATGCCGAACGAGGACACTTTATGGGTAATCGAATCAAGTTTTTAACTGTCTAGATGTTCCTTCTTTCCGGGACATAAAATTTCCGTGGATATTCACGTATCGATTGCCTCGAGGACGGAAGCGGAACGCGAGAGCCGCGTTGATGGCCGACGATTAACGTGACCGTCTATCGCGATCGGTGATGCGTTTCGCGATCGCAAAATCGCCAGCAACAAGCATTAAAGTCGTTCCTTCGATTGCCCGAGAAATGAACGATTTCGAGGTTCACGTTCGCATTTATTTCGCGAGACGAACCGCGGCGGGTTATCGATCGCCACCGCCAATAACGAATGTGGAATAGGGACGAGAAAAAGAAGGTTTCTAGGAGGCTTTGATTTATATCGCGTCGATATTTTCCGCAGGTCTCAGTGTTTCTTAATTCGAGGTTTCTCGGCGTGCTCGCCGCGGGGGTAATTCGATTTCCTGGCGAATCGGTTGGAAGTAAATCAGGGTACAGTCGCCGGCAAAATTCGCGCTGCAAGACACTGTCATAATTTCCGCGAAATGCATAACGCCGATTGTCTCGCGATGTTATCAGAATGCTTCTAGCTTTAAATCCATGTTTATCCTATCTCTACAGTGTTGTGTTGATATATTCTTATAAATACTTTCATTCATAAATACTTATGTTAATTAATTTAAAGCTCCAAATACAGTATTGAATTTTCAAAAAGATTATATTAAAATTTATTACGTAAGATAGTATTCTTACATTGATTAATTATTTATACTTTATTTACTAATTATTTTACTTCACAACTAGTGGCCTCTGATTTTTTATAAACTTTTATAAGTTTTGAATGCAATACAGATTTCAAAAAAGAAACAAAATAAAAATATTATCTTCTAATTCCAAAAAGATTTTTATAATTATAATGCAACTTATACTTTATATCCCAATTTAACTTCAAGATTTTCAGTTTTAATACTTCAACAATAATTTAATATTTACATAAAACCTCATATCTTTTGCGTAGACTTAGAACCTTACTTGTGAATGCTATAATTGTCAATTGTTAATTGTGCTTAATATGTAAAAATGCTGTACACTTTCTACATTCTGCAAAGATTAGTTTTATAATGTTATTATAAATCTAGTAGCTAATAAATACCACGTCGCATGTATTTGCGAACATCAGTCTAGAAGCCTATGAAAAAGTTTCAGGACAACAAGCCAATGTGGATTTTTACGTGTTAATCTTTTCGGTTGGCTTTTCGATCAAGAAATGAAATTGATGAGTATCAAAGCATTCATACAGAATGTTATCACAACCTTTGTCTAGAACAACATCAGTCTGCAATAGACTGATAACCGAAAGATCAATCATCGACAGTATTCTTATATAAAAATATTCTTCTACTATATCAGAACGAAATATCTGAGTAAGATATTTGAAAATTGTGTCTTGTGATATGCTAAGTCTCAGCGATTCAATTAGAACAATCCAATTACATGAAATTTTCGATTATATTGTACCTAATATAGTTAATTGTTCTTAACATGTAAAAATGTATAAATCATATCAGATACTTATTTATGAATTATAGATTATATCAGATTCATATTTATTTGTTGTGCTAAAAGATTTTCATGGTAATCTTTTTATATTTAGTATTTAAACATTTGCAATTAAATTAAATATTCAAACTATAATTGTATCATTTTATAAGCTGTAATACATAATTCTATAATTCTATTTTATTTTTAGTAAATTTAGAATTCGATACTACAAAAATACGGAAATGACTTCAATAATTACACGTGATAGTAAAAATGCGAGATATAGTATAGCATTTCTTACATCCGCGTGTTTTATGAAAAATTTTTTAACGATGTACTACTCCTAAAAATCTATGTACTAAATAATATTTCATCTATTTTATTACAATATAAAAAAGAAAAGATATATGATCCAATTAATATATTGATGTTATGGCCATATAATTCCAATATACTAACGACCTATTTCACCCAATTAAAAAATTCGTAAATTAAGATATAATAAGTAAGATAATTAAGATAATAAAATCACAAACATTTTGAAAATGTTCATCGGCAAGAGCTTATAACTTATGCTTTCGTACCCATAAAATTTTTAGTACAATTTATTTCGTTAATTCCGCATAAAGAGTAATGAATAACACTAGTATATGAATTGCATTTTGCAAATATGCCCAACAATGCGCACGGAGAGAAAGCGTAATTGGGTCGATCGTAAATTACACTGGATCCTGTTAGCGATTATTTCTACTTGGCCGAACATACGCGGATTTTTCCACTGCGTCGCGCAATGAGCTCGAATTTACCTGTAACGCAATTTCTGTTTCACTATTCTAAGTATTCAAAATTGTGTTTTGTCTAAACAAACATGTTAAAATATTTATTGTAGCGCTTAAATTATTTCTAATATAATAATTTATTCAAGTCGATTTTTTATTATGTTCCTACATAAATAAACATTTTTTTTTAATAACGCACACATAATGCCTAACAATAATAATTTATTATACAAGATAGTACCATAAATATGCAGTGTTACTTTGTTTATCTATTATTGAAGTTTTTTCAAGTTCTTTTGGACATTTCTGTATTTCTGCAATTTTTTTTTATAAAAAAAGTTTTTAAGTCGTATGGATTTGTAATAGAAAAGACCCGTTCTACCCCGTTTATTTCCGTCTTTTCCGTCGGTATTCCGCCGTTAGGCGATCGTCGGCAAGCGATTTGAGCAACTTTAACGTCGCTTACTCCGCAGCCCACAACCAGCACGTACGAGCACTCTTGCCCGGCACTCGGGGACTAAGGTGCTCCTTCGCAAATCCGTCTGGCCGGCCACAGCGGGCAACGGGCTGAATACCAATTTCCAATTTGTCCGGGCATATCGGCCGGACGCTCAAGAGCGTGACACAAATGCCAGATGCAATCAACGGATTGCGAAGGAAGGCGCACTTCAGCGCAATCCCTGTGTTAATCCACGATCATCGAGTGCAGTTACCCTACTACCCCCTGAGGAACTCTGCCCCTATTCGACCGATGAGAAGGATGTTTATGTAGCTTATGTTATCTCCTTTCCACATCTTGACATTTCCATGTATAAAAATTTATTCCTAACTCCTGTCTTTTTTTAATACCTATAATACTTGTTGTGTTCTTTCCTAATTTTATCGCTAAAGAAAGATAATAAGAGACAGATCAAATGATCTTAAATAAATGATCGTTCAATATTGTTTTGAGACACTCTGCATGCACTTATAAATATGTAAACGTGTAATTATACTATCAACTTGTATTATATAAAAATAATTGCATCAATAATTATGTAATAAATACAAAATAAGCGAATGATCAAATAAAAGAATAATATTGAGAAAAGACGCCGATCTGACATTTCCACCGCAAGTACGGCTCGGTCGACTCGGTTTTTCTTTGGAGCGCTCTCGCCGCCTCAATATTGTCGCTATCTCTTGTATACAGTTGCCGCCATATTCCGCGAGAAGACGCCATATTACCGGAAACTTCCACCCCCTTTTATGTTGGCTTGTCGCGGACCGTCTCCGCGAAAACTACCCCCATAAAAGTTGACGACTTAAATCGCGGGGCGTATGCCCCGTCAGGGGGAAGGAAGAAACCTCGGATACTATGGCAGTTACTATACGACGTATTCTGGGATATGTTGCTTCACTTTGGAGAAAAAGACCAATGAAAAATGAGAATGATAGCCCTAAAAAATCCTAAAGAAAATTCAATTTTTATATAATTTTTCAAAATCACAAGATTCGAAACTATTATTACATTATTAAATCCAGAAACGTGATTATCTTAAAAAAATTAAAATATATTTTAATATTAATATATATACTTTTATAAATTATATATTTACATTTTATCAATTTCCGCGGTATTTATAAAATTATTGTGTCATAATTATTATGAAAGTTAAATTATTTCTTTTCTTTAAAATCATCAATCTAAAAAAAATGCTACTTTATCTTCTGGTATTTATTATTAATTAATATTTTAGTACAATAATTATTAATGTAGTATTTGAACATAATATTATTTAATGTATATACAATTAAAATTATTATTAAACAACCACGTGTGTGCAATTCATAAGCTATAGAACTCAAATAACAAATTGAAATCATCGTCGATCAAATCAATTTCGCGACTTTCTTTCTGTTTAAGAAAGCAAAATCCAATGGGACGAGGAATTTACAGTCGTCATCGCATCGGGGAACTTTCCAAACGGGATCGTTGTGAAAGACATTCGATTATGATTCCGTGGGACTTTATCATCGCCATCCATAAATTCTGGGCTCGCGCAAAAGCAATCTGCGCCGGCGGTGATCCTAATAACCGTGCGGCCATTCGTTCGCCCGGGAGAGTGAGTCGTAATCCTAACTGAAAGACACTCGGTGGAAGAGAAGACGGAAAAAGGAACGCCCGCGAAGTGGCCGTAATGAAATAGATCGAGATAAATATGGAAAGGAGAGCTTAAAGTAAATGGCGATCTCGGCCGCGGATCCCGTCTCAATATGCTTGAAAGTGTCTCTTGCTGACGTGGCGTTTCGAAATTAAACGTTCGGACGATTAGTCCGACATGGGGATCTGTGACGATCGATGACGATGCAAACATTGACGAAGTTTTGTTGTTTAACAAATAGTGATGAAAAGGCTCTCAAGATGCGGGGAAAAGGAATCAAATCGAAGCAATAAAGAATTAAAAAGATAGACACAATACTAATATAAATACAATAAAAAATATAAATAATATGAAGAATATAACGTTTGGTTCAATTATATGATCTTCATCGAATGCGCTAATTTCGAGTTTCAATAAAATATGAGCGCTTTTAAATAAACGAAGGCCGTTTCTCGGCATCGAGGCGTTTAGGCTTTTGCGGCTAATATGACCGATGTATGTATGAGGCCGCGCGGCATATAAGGGGCAGGGGTGCATAAATATGTGCGTATGCGTCACCGCGCGCATAAGTGCCGATGAGGGGATTTGTAAATGATCTTAGCGCTCCGCGTCAATCACTTATACGCCGCTCCGACACGCGCACGGGCACGCTCGCATAACAGAAAACTGGAAGGTTTCGGGTTTCAACGGGGTTTTGTTAGCCGATCAGACATGTGTAACTCAATTTCTCTATTCTGTGAATACTTTCGTTTCGAGGCGAGTTAAAAAAGCAAACTCATGCGAATATATTTTCTTGAAAAATTTTAGCTGCAGAGAGAAGAATCTCCACGCGCGCTGTAAACAAATTTCTCGCAAAACGTATGACATTTGATTATTTGAGAATCAACAAGAAACGTATTTCGATATAACTTAATTTTGAGATAATTTAACACACATTATTATAATTTGTAATTTAATTGCAATATCATGAATTTAATTCCATGCAGTTTTCCAAAGATCCAAGGTTTGTTTCATTTCTTATCGATTTAATATTCATTGCAGAGACGTCCCGTGCTTACCGATAAGATATTTTGATATTTGGGAAAAAAAAGGATCGCCAAACGCGATGCAATGCGGGGGATCTATAGGAGGATCTTACGGGGAGAAGTATATCCCTTCGATGATATATGTATACCGGGGGCACGTTACGCGGTAAGGTAAAGTTCTCTCAAGACGCCGGAAAGCGCGCGCAAAAAGAATCTTTCGGAAGACGTTGCGGCTGCGGTGAGAAGGGGCGAAATTACGTCAAAAGTCTCGAGAATTTATCGGAGCACTTTTTAAACTCCGCCTTCGCGCGATTAGCATATTATTTCTATGGAAGCCGAGAGCGAACAGAAAGCGCGCGCGCGCACGAAAGAGAGAGAGAGAACGCGCTCGCGACTCTACATCGGTCTAAAAAGGGGGTGGGTGTGGGGAGCATATCAAATATGTTGATAAATGATCCCTTTGAGCGATGAATAGGCGGTGTCGGGTTCGTACGTATCCTTTTTCATTGGCGGCGGCCAACATTTGAATGTCAGAAGGAACGCCGCAACGCGCCCGCGTTCACATTGGCGTTTCCCCGATATCTCTCTTGCCCCGCCGAGAACTATCGCATGCAAGCACATCGTCGTAGATCCCCGTCTCATCGCAAACACGCTCGGGCGAAACGAAATGCGAGAAATTACGCAAATAGATATTCACGATGCGAAACTGATCGAATTTTATTATACGGGTTGACGAATTGTTCCTCTATTAACTGTGCGTATTTGTATTAGATATTTCACTTCATAATTTTCGAAACAAACTCATAGTATGAGGGAGTTTTCTAAGATAAAATTCTAAGATAGCAGCGTATCCTTTCGAGATAAGAGGGACAACACTGAATTTCTTTGATCCTAGATTCTTCACGGAACCCCAGAAAAGACCGGAAGTCCGTTCACGTTGGGCACGTTGATGCAAAACAGCCGTATTTCCGTCCCGCCAATCAGTTCTAACCGTTCGCCCTTTGATAATCTACATACGATTGGCCGATGAACACAAAAGATAGCGACAATTCGGAGTTTTTGGCACGGGATGTATATTACAACGTAAAATATCGTATATCAATGCGTCACGCTCCGCGAAATTAAACGCATATTTCAATAATCACAACCGTTAACAGATTTCGCGCGCGCGATATTCGAGTTCCCCGCGTGTCGGTGTAAATGCGGGAGAGATTAATATCCCCAGAATTTAATTAACATAATAAAAGGAATATTGCGGAAATGCGACGAAAATAATGTAAATGCCCGCAAGCAAAGCTGTGTAAGATGCGACGCGAAAATAATTTGGACCACGTAAAAAAAGTAATGCGTATGAATAATACGCAGTTGTATAATACTAATATTAGTCTCCTATCACATAAATATATATAATGTTATATGTCAAAATATATTCAATTATATATTATATAATAACAGAATATTAATTTTTTTAGAGTAATATATTTTAATAATAGATATCATATATAGGTCAATTAGATTAATTCTTAGCGATTGATCTAATATAGCGATTGATTGTGTATATATATAAAATCAATTTACATCGATCCTGTTATCCTCAGATCGAAAATGTAAAATATCATTATTTATCACGATTTATTTAAATCAGCATTAATCAATCTGTTCAAATAAAATCCATTTTTAATTGTAAAATAATTGGAGAATATGATTTTATCATTTATTTTTCCTTGAAATTTGATTCTTTAGAAGATTTGCTTTCGATCGTTAATTATTTAAGAACCGTGGAAGAGTGGACGCTCTAATATTTTCTTTGAGGAAAAATATATTCTAAACAAGCTATAAAAATTCTGTTATTAAAAAATAACGTTATTTAATGTTATTAAAAAGTAATGCGTTTGCATACAGCATTTTTATAATTTTCCAATAATATATACATTCAAAAATTAATATTTTTTACAATACTTTATTGGCTACGTATCTAAAGTCTTTCTATAAAGTCTTTGTTTATCTAAACCGTTTTTGCAGAAACAAGTTACTTTTGTTAGAATTCCTTGGGATTAGAATTCCATTTCATTACAATAATTCAAATATAAATAAAAAATTCAAATAAATTACTTAAACGATACAAGCCTAACAGTTGTTAAAGCGTTATAAATAATATAGAAACAAATCACTAAAAATCAAATCAAGTATATAAATATGATATGCAAATTTCTATGTATCCTCAACATAATAATATCAATATAATGAAAGAATATTTCTCTATTAATGAGTAACAAACGATTGAAGAAATATTTTTCAATATACAAGAAATTTTTTTGTTATCAAATTCTTAAAATGATTTTCCAATTTATATCATAAAAAATATAATATTTAATGATATCCCAGATAGCACAAAGAATGAAAAAAAACGCAGTTCACACAATCACTAATTCTGAGTTCATTTTCAAATGCAAAAAGAATTCTTTTTCTAAAAGGGATTCTTTTTGCACCTAAAAATAAACTCAGAATTGATGACATAAAACTGAATATATACTAATGAATTCTTTTGGGTTCTGTGTGCTATCTGGGATAATATCACAAAACGATAAATTATCGACAGTCGAAAAAAGCTATGTTTCGTCGTATCGACATTCGGTTGACATTTATTTCCAATATAAGTTATCTACACTTCATAACATTTACCGACAGTGCGGTCTAAGCAGATAAGCGATTTCGCGTGCATTCGAAACAGATTGCAATTCTTGTAAATTAAAATTTTCCTCGCAACCACCATCATGTTGCAAAATTTATGCACAAATCGCCCGAGAAGTTTGACGATACATATTACAAATGACATTGCTCTCAATTAACAAACGTATTGCGACATCGCAATATCGCGAGCATTGTAATAACGTTCAACATCATTATGCTCGAATTAAGAAAAGATAGAAGTGGGAAACAAACTCACACACACAGGTTGTTCCCATCGCACGCCGGGAAACGCTGCAGCAGCGAGAAGATGCCGGAACGAGCGCGTCCGCCCACGACGAAGATACCGGATCGGCCTTATCGATCCGGAGCTTATAAATAAAGAAACTTTTGACTTTTACGCGCTCGAGAGGATCGGCCGGTTCGCCGCGCGCGCGCGCACACACACCGACGCTCGTACGAAGTTGAAAATAGACGCGACGATACGCGACGTCGATAGCCGGCCCGACTATTTTCGAACGCCGACCGCCCGGCGTGTGAGCCTCATCCCCCACGGATGACGGCAGATCGTGACTTCGCACACGCGTCACGACTGAGGAGGCCGTCCGGCGCGAGATCACTTCCTTTTCGTCGCCGACACTCGACGATCGCGAGCCTCACTCGTCAGTGTATACGTACGCGACTGTAATAACGCGACGCGAGTTCGACCGACGCACGCGAACGATAAGCTGACCCACACGCGAAGTTTCGTAAACGACACAATCGTCGCGGTGAAGACGCGAAAAGAACGGCACGCGGTGAGATTCTTAATTTTTACGCGCGGCACCGCGATTTCGGCGTCAGCCCGCAACGCCATTCCGGCGACGACTCGGCGCAGTGGTAGCGCAGTGAAAATTCAAAAGTTGACAACGTCAGAGCGATCGCGGCGAATCTTCGCGCGGTAAAGAAACACATTCAGAGAATTTCGATGATCGATCGTTCGCGCAGGCGTAGCGCCACATTCAAAGATACGAGAAACACAGTACTCATATAATAATAATCCTTTGATTTCTTATTTTCTTGTTTGATATAAATTGAGAATAAAGCACAGATAAATAGTATAATTAACTATTTCGTAGGAACAATCATATAAGTTTTAAATATTAGAACGTTGCAAAGATAATAAACTAAAATCAATAAAGCTGACGTCGTCTCTTAATAATTGTATTTCAAAAGCCAAAAATCTGACTTTTGACGATAAATTGATCCAAGATGACAAGACATTCGAGGCTGCCGATTTAAACAAAAATGGCAATTTTATTTATAATATATAAAAAATATAAAAGTAATTTAATAATTATTTTTCCAATATTAAAAAATATATATATATAACGCGATTTTCCAAAGAATATTCCGCACTTACATTTCTCGCTCTGAAAACGCGGTCTCCGGGATACAATTAGACACCCATGAAAATTTTCCTCGCGTCATGCGTAATGGAAAGTAATCGATAATATCCGCCGTGATAGCCGCCTCGTCGGAACGTCAGTCGACCGGCAAAGCGCCGCGCGGCGCCTGTTGAAGCCTCGATCCGACGCGACGTGACAAGGTTATGCGCTCACGTCGCCTGTAAACATTGCAGGCACGTTATTTTCAATCGTCCCGCCGCTCCCGGACAAACGCACGATGATGGCCGTCCGACCGTTCGCACCTCTGCTCCTCGTCGTCGCGCTTGCCGCATCGCTGCCAGCCCTGGGCGACACCGCCTCCGCGCACATCCACACGCATCAGCACAACAAAGCCGACAGCAATGAGAGGACGGAGGACGGTGCCTTCAGCCCCCGCGACGCCGACCACTACGCGGAGGGCGAGCATCACCAGGAGTTTGACCATGAAGCCATCCTAGGTATGGACATGAGAGACTGGACGTGACGAGTTTTCAAGACCAACCTTTTGGACCCCGAGCTCTCCTGACGTCCTCGTGAATCTTATTTGCTTCGGTTTTGTATCTCTGAATAATAATTGAAGATAATATTCGTAATTTGCTCCATGTATTGCCTTGTCTCGAAGATTGAAAGTTCCTTTTATGGAAATTAGATTGTCAACGAAGAAAAGAAATGAGAACTTTCACTGTCACCTCCTATACTTCTGTTCAATTGCTTGTCATCATGAAGATTTTATTTCATTATTTGTTTTCTTCTTCTTCTTCTTCAAGTGTCAGTGTATCCTCGATGAGGGTTTAAGATCAGTAGTGCGACTCCGACTTTACCCACTGTTTCACAAAAGAAAGGCGTAACACTGAGCTTATCTGTTGCAGGAAGCGTAAAAACGGCAGAAGAATTCGATAAACTTCCAATAGAAGAATCAAAGAGGAGATTAGGGATTTTACTGACCAAGATGGATCTGAATAATGACAAGTACATAGAGAGGAACGAATTGAAAGCCTGGATCTTGCGTTCATTTAGGTAGGTGTCCTTGTCATGCGTTTATCCATACAATTTTTAGAAGGACTTAGATTAATTGAATTTCGTAAACAGCATGCTGTCTGCGGAAGAATCTGAGGATCGCTTGGACGACGCTGATACGGATGAAGATGGTAAAGTGAGTTGGGATGAAGTTTTACAGGATACTTATGGTAACGATCCCGAAGATCTGGCTGTTGACGATAAATTGATCCACGACGACAAGCTGACATTCGAGGCGGCCGATTTAAACAAAGATGGCTATTTAGATGGGGAGGAGTTCAAAGCTTACACACATCCTGAGGAAACACCTAGAATGTTTCCGCTTTTATTGAAACTAGCCTTGGCTGACAAAGATATGGATGGAGATGGATACATTAATTTCCAAGAGTTTATTGGTGACAGAGCCAAATCAAAAGATAAAGAATGGTTGCTATCTGAGAAAGATAAATTTGATTACGAGCATGACAAGGATGGAGACGGTAGACTCGATTCGGATGAAATTCTTTCTTGGCTCGTTCCGAGTAATGAGTGAGTACACTGTAATATGTGGAATTATAAAATTTCATTATAACACAAGCAAATTTTTATTCAGTATTAGAATTCCAAAAATGATAATCTCAAATAATAGAGTTTGTAATGGTAATAGTTTTTCTCTTTTTTTATATTTGCGTATCAATATTTACACATATCTATATTTATAATTATATATTTTACTACATATTTTACTACATAATTATATATATTACTACTATTTTATTATATATTTTAAAAACACATTCCATTATAACATAATTTTATATTACTATGTCAACATTGTCTTATACAAGTTTTAATGAATTTCGTAATAATTACTCGTTAAAAAATTTAAGCTTCATTATATTACGAATATTATTTTGCTGATATTCATGATAATGCAATTTTACTCTTTTTCATGTTATGTTTTTATCGACGTTTATTTCAGAGAAATAGCAAACGATGAAGTGGACCATCTATTTGCGGGTTCAGACGATGATCACGACAACAGATTATCCTATGATGAAATCTTGGATCATCATGATGCTTTCGTAGGCAGCGAAGCAACGGACTATGGCGATCATTTGCAAGATATCGAACGTTTTAATGATGAACTCTGAGAATTAGCTATCAGCTGAAGCGATTATACTGTGTTATCTTTCATAATACTCATCGGAGATATGTATGATTGAAAATATTTTTATTACACTGCTCAAAACAATCAAACGAGATCATTTCTTTAAAAAATTCTATATCATTAACGTCAATGTATGTTCAAAAAATATATTATATGTTCAAAAAATTAAAATACACAGAATGTTTAGAAAATCGCTCGCAGTACTTCAGAAAATGATTCGAGACTCAAAAAGAAGAAAAAAGCTAAGGGTCCGAAAATGAGTTGTTAGCCGAGTTATAGCATTTATGTTAAAATAATCGTAAAAAATTGTAATAATCATAATAAATTATGATTATTATAATTATGATTATAAAAAATAAATTACGGTTTAACATAAAAGTAGCTATAACTTAAAAAAATCGAAATTTATTTTTCATTGTCATAATTATATTAATCATAATTATTATGATTAATAGGATTGTGACAATATGATCAATATAATTATGACAATATTACGATTTCTTTAAACATAATAGTGGCAATAACTTGGAAACGACTTGTTTCCGGATCTATATGTTTATGTAGTTTTTCTCTTTTTTTGGGGGGTTTTCGAATCACATCTTCCTGAAGTATTGCGGGCGATTTTTTGGACACCCTGTATATACGTAATATGTTTAAAATTATAAATTAAAAAAAAATATATAAAATCTACTAGATTTATTAAATCATAAATTTGATAAAAAATCTAATTTGAGAAATGCTAATAGAGGTTGGAGCACAAGTTCTTCTAATCTCGAACAGTACACATCATCTCTTATGTAACATTTCTATGAAAATATTTTGACATAACTTACCTCTTGACTTCCGTATTTAAAGTACTCTATCAAATACTTAAAAAAAACCGCTTGACTAACTTTGCAACGTTTTATGTTTTGTCTCGATGACTGAATTTTATACTGATCATCCATTACTTCTTTTTGGCTTTCCACAATTTTATCAGAAATTTCGAATAATGTTATTTTCACTTATTAATTTTGTATTGAAGTGAATCCAAAATAAGAGTTGGACATCTACCTATATGTATTAACGTTTTTATTGTAATAATATATAATTTATACACATTATCCATCCAGTGTCAATATTGGCTCTTTATTGGCATTTCTCAAATTAGATTAAATTTAATTTGATTGAGCCTGATTTTAACTTTTGTCGATAAAAAATGTTCCACTAATTGCTTTGAGCAGTATATTTATCAATATTTTTTCTCCCGCCGTTTAGTCTTTATGTTTCAATTTATTTATGCAGTTATTAGATTAAATTTTTATTAACTGGCAAGTCACACATGCTAATAGACTAATGAAATTTACACACGTCTTGTACATACATTTGCGACGATTCGTATAGCGCTACACACGAGCCATCGTCTTCCACTTTTTACCAAATATGAGTGCCATAATAGGGAATGTGAAAAAGAAAACTAAATTAGGCCAACAAAAAGAATCTCATATTTCTCTTTGCAATTACACATATAGTGCGTCATTATAAGTTCAAATTCCATTCAATATTTGTTATGTTGTATATAGTAAGATACACACACATATATATAAATATATACGTATATATATGTATATATATATATGTATATATATATATA